>NW_025062868.1:0-117457 GCF_018153295.1 Drosophila grimshawi
GAAGTCAAATTATTATAATGCAGTTTTGTTCCAAAGATTGAGTGAATTCTAAAAACACCTTTATAATTGAAATGGGGCAATTTTTTACGAAGATATGGCCATTTATTTCAAGGTAGACCCTATTTAATGCTTTCCATATATTTTCTATTTATCGAAGAATATCCCTTAATATCTTTCTTAGATGAGTCGGAAGTCAAATTATTTTAATGCAGTTTTGTTCCAAAGATCGAGTGAATTCTAAAAACACCTTTATAATTGAAATGGGGCAATTTTTTACGAAGATATGGCCATTTATTTCAAGGTAGACCCTATTTAATGCTTTCCATATATTTTCTATTTATCGAAGAATATCCCTTAATATCTTTCTTAGATGAGTCGGAAGTCAAATTATTTTAATGCAGTTTTGTTCCAAAGATCGAGTGAATTCTAAAAACACCTTTATAATTGAAATGGGGCAACTTTTGACGAAGATATGGCCATTTATTTCAAGGTAGACCCTATTTAATGCTTTCCATATATTTTCTGTTAATCAACAATATCCCTTAATATCTTTCTTAGATGAGTCGGAAGTCAAATTATTTTAATGCAGTTTTGTTCCAAAGATCGAGTGAATTCTAAAAACACCTTTATAATTGAAATGGGCCAATTTGAGACAAAGATATGGCCATTTATTTCAAGGTTGACCCTATTTAATGTTTGGCTTATTATTTCTATTAATCGAAGAATATCTCTTAATATCTTTCTTAGATGAGTTGGAAGTCAAATTATTTTAATGCAGTTTTGTTCCAAAGATCGAGTGAATTCTAAAAACACCTTTATAATTGAAATGGGGCAATTTTTTACGAAGATATGGCCATTTATTTCAAGGTAGACCCTATTTAATGCTTTCCATATATTTTCTATTTATCGAAGAATATCCCTTAATATCTTTCTTAGATGAGTCGGAAGTCAAATTATTTTAATGCAGTTTTGTTCCAAAGATCGAGTGAATTCTAAAAACACCTTTATAATTGAAATGGGGCACTTTTTTACGAAGATATGGCCATTTATTTCAAGGTAGACCCTATTTAATGCTTTCCATATATTTTCTGTTAATCAACAATATCCCTTAATATCTTTCTTAGATGAGTCGGAAGTCAAATTATTTTAATGCAGTTTTGTTCCAAAGATCGAGTGAATTCTAAAAACACCTTTATAATTGAAATGGGCCAATTTGAGACAAAGATATGGCCATTTATTTCAAGGTTGACCCTATTTAATGCTTTCCATATATTTTCTATTTATCGAAGAATATCCCTTAATATCCTTCTTAGATGAGTTGGAAGTCAAATTATTTTAATGCAGTTTTGTTCCAAAGATCGAGCGAATTCCAAAAACATCTTTATAATTGAAATGGGGTAATTTTTGACGAAGATATGGCCATTTATTTCAAGGTAGACCCTATTTAATGCTTTCCATATATTTTCTATTTTTCGAAGAATATCCCTTACTATCTTTCTTAGATGAGTCGGAAGTCAAATTATTTTAATGCAGTTTTGTTCCAAAGATCGAGTGAATTCTAAAAACACCTTTATAATTGAAATGGGCCAATTTGAGACAAAGATATGGCCATTTATTTCAAGGTTGACCCTATTTAATGTTTGCCTTATATTTTCTATTAATCGAAGAATATCTCTTAATATCTTTCTTAGATGAGTCGGAAGTCAAATTATTTTAATGCAGTTTTGTTCCAAAGATCGAGTGAATTCTAAAAACACCTTTATAATTGAAATGGGGCAATTTTTTACGAAGATATGGCCATTTATTTCAAGGTAGACCCTATTTAATGCTTTCCATATATTTTCTGTTAATCAACAATATCCTTTAATATCTTTCTTAGATGAGTCGTAAGTCAAATTATTTTAATGCAGTTTTGTTCCAAAGATTGAGTGAATTCCAAAAACACCTCTATAATTGAAATGGGGCAATTTGAGACAAAGATATGGCCAATTATTTCAAGGTTGACCCTATTTAATGTTTGGCTTATATTTTCTATTAATCGAAGAATATCCCTTACTATCTTTCTTAGATGAGCCGGGAGTCAAATTATTTTAATGCAGTTTTGTTTCAAAGATCAAGTGAATTCTAAAAACACCTTTATAATTGAAAGGGGGCAATTTGAGACAAAGATATGGCCATTTATTTCAAGGTTGACCCTATTTAATGTTTGCCTTATATTTTCTATTAATCGAAGAATATCTCTTAATATCTTTCTTAGATGAGTCGGAAGTCAAATTATTTTAATGCAGTTTTGTTCCAAAGATTGAGTGAATTCTAAAAACACCTTTATAATTGAAATGGGGCAATTTTTAACGAATATATGGCCATTTATTTCAAGGTAGACCCTATTTAATGCTTTCCATATATTTTCTATTTATCGAAGAATATCCCTTAATATCTTTCTTAGATGAGTCGGAAGTCAAATTATTTTAATGCTGTTTTGTTCCAAAGATCGAGTGAATTCTAAAAACACCTTTATAATTGAAATGGGGCAATTTTTTACGAAGATATGGCCATTTATTTCAAGGTAGACCCTATTTAATGCTTTCCATATATTTTCTGTTAATCAACAATATCCCTTAATATCTTTCTTAGATGAGTCGGAAGTCAAATTATTTTAATGCAGTTTTGTTCCAAAGATCGAGTGAATTCTAAAAACACCTTTATAATTGAAATGGGGCAATTTTTTACGAAGATATGGCCATTTATTTCAAGGTAGACCCTATTTAATGCTTTCCATATATTTTCTGTTAATCAACAATATCCCTTAATATCTTTCTTAGATGAGTCGGAAGTCAAATTATTTTAATGCAGTTTTGTTCCAAAGATTGAGTGAATTCTAAAAACACCTCTATGATTGAAATGGGGCAATTTGAGACAAAGATATGGCCATTTATTTCAAGGTTGACCCTATTTAATGCTTTCCATATATTTTCTATTTATCGAAGAATATTCCTTAATATCTGTCTTAGATGAGTTGGAAGTCAAATTATTTTAATGCAGTTTTGTTCCAAAGATCGAGTGAATTCTAAAAACACCTTTATAATTGAAATGGGGCAATTTGTTACGAAGATATGGCCATTTATTTCAAGGTAAACCCTATTTAATGCTTTCCATATATTTTCTAGAATTCGAAGAATATCCCTTAATATCTTTCTTAGATGAACGGAAGTCAAATTATTTTAATGCAGTTTTGTTTCAAAGATCGAGCAAATTCTAAAAACACCTTTATAATTGAAATGGGCCAATTTGAGACAAAGATATGGCCAATTATTTCAAGGTTGACCCTTTTTAATGTTTGGCTTATATTTTCTATTAATCGAAGAATATCCCTTAATATCTTTCTTAGATGAGTCGGAAGTCAAATTAATTTAATGCAGTTTTCTTTCAAAAGATCAAGTGAATTCTAAAAACACCTTTATAATTGAAATGGGCCAATTTAAGACAAAGATATGGCCATTTATTTCAAGGTTGACCCTATTTAATGCTTTCCATATATTTTCTATTTATCGAAGAATATTCCTTAATATCTGTCTTAGATGAGTTGGAAGTCAAATTATTTTAATGCAGTTTTGTTCCAAAGATCGAGTGAATTCTAAAAACACCTTTATAATTGAAATGGGGCAATTTTTTACGAAGATATGGCCATTTATTTCAAGGTAGACCCTATTTAATGCTTTCCATATATTTTCTGTTAATCAACAATATCCCTTAATATCTTTCTTAGATGAGTCGGAAGTCAAATTATTTTAATGCAGTTTTGTTCCAAAGATCGAGTGAATTCTAAAAACACCTTTATAATTGAAATGGGCCAATTTGAGACAAAGATATGGCCATTTATTTCAAGGTTGACCCTATTTAATGTTTGGCTTATTATTTCTATTAATCGAAGAATATCTCTTAATATCTTTCTTAGATGAGTTGGAAGTCAAATTATTTTAATGCAGTTTTGTTCCAAAGATCGAGTGAATTCTAAAAACACCTTTATAATTGAAATGGGCCAATTTGAGACAAAGATATGGCCATTTATTTCAAGGTTGACCCTATTTAATGTTTGCCTTATATTTTCTATTAATCGAAGAATATCTCTTAATATCTTTCTTAGATGAGTCGGAAGTCAAATTATTATAATGCAGTTTTGTTCCAAAGATTGAGTGAATTCTAAAAACACCTTTATAATTGAAATGGGGCAATTTTTTACGAAGATATGGCCATTTATTTCAAGGTAGACCCTATTTAATGCTTTCCATATATTTTGTATTTATCGAAGAATATCCCTTAATATCTTTCTTAGATGAGTCGGAAGTCAAATTATTTTAATGCAGTTTTGTTCCAAAGATTGAGCGAATTCTAAAAACACCTTTATAATTGAAATGGAGCAATTTTTTACGAATATATGGCCATTTATTTCAAGGTAGACCCTATTTAATGCTTTCCATATATTTTCTATTTATCGAAGAATATCCCTTAATATCTTTCTTAGATGAGTCGGAAGTCAAATTATTTTAATGCAGTTTTGTTCCAAAGATCGAGTGAATTCTAAAAACACCTTTATAATTGAAATGGGCCAATTTGAGACAAAGATATGGCCATTTATTTCAAGGTTGACCCTATTTAATGCTTTCCATATATTTTCTGTTAATCAACAATATCCCTTAATATCTTTCTTAGATGAGTCGGAAGTCAAATGATTTTAATGCAGTTTTGTTCCAAAGATCGAGTGAATTCTAAAAACACCTTTATAATTGAAATGGGCCAATTTGAGACAAAGATATGGCCATTTATTTCAAGGTTGACCCTATTTAATGTTTGGCTTATTATTTCAATTAATCGAAGAATATCTCTTAATATCTTTCTTAGATGAGTTGGAAGTCAAATTATTTTAATGCAGTTTTGTTCCAAAGATCGAGTGAATTCTAAAAACACCTTTATAATTGAAATGGGGCAATTTTTTACGAAGATATGGCCATTTATTTCAAGGTAGACCCTATTTAATGCTTTCCATATATTTTCTATTTATCGAAGAATATCCCTTAATATCTTTCTTAGATGAGTCGGAAGTCAAATTATTTTAATGCAGTTTTGTTCCAAAGATCGAGTGAATTCTAAAAACACCTTTATAATTGAAATGGGGCAATTTTTTACGAAGATATGGCCATTTATTTCAAGGTAGACCCTATTTAATGCTTTCCATATATTTTCTGTTAATCAACAATATCCCTTAATATCTTTCTTAGATGAGTCGGAAGTCAAATTATTTTAATGCAGTTTTGTTCCAAAGATCGAGTGAATTCTAAAAACACCTTTATAATTGAAATGGGCCAATTTGAGACAAAGATATGGCCATTTATTTCAAGGTTGACCCTATTTAATGTTTGCCTTATATTTTCTATTAATCGAAGAATATCTCTTAATATCTTTCTTAGATGAGTCGGAAGTCAAATTATTTTAATGCAGTTTTGTTCCAAAGATCGAGTGAATTCTAAAAACACCTTTATAATTGAAATGGGGCAATTTTTTACGAAGATATGGCCATTTATTTCAAGGTAGACCCTATTTAATGCTTTCCATATATTTTCTGTTAATCAACAATATCCCTTAATATCTTTCTTAGATGAGTCGGAAGTCAAATTATTTTAATGCAGTTTTGTTCCAAAGATCGAGTGAATTCTAAAAACACCTTTATAATTGAAATGGGCCAATTTGAGACAAAGATATGGCCATTTATTTCAAGGTTGACCCTATTTAATGTTTGGCTTATTATTTCTATTAATCGAAGAATATCTCTTAATATCTTTCTTAGATGAGTTGGAAGTCAAATTATTTTAATGCAGTTTTGTTCCAAAGATCGAGTGAATTCTAAAAACACCTTTATAATTGAAATGGGCCAATTTGAGACAAAGATATGGCCATTTATTTCAAGGTTGACCCTATTTAATGTTTGCCTTATATTTTCTATTAATCGAAGAATATCCCTTAATATCTTTCTTAGATGAGTCGGAAGTCAAATTATTTTAATGCAGTTTTGTTCCAAAGATTGAGCGAATTCTAAAAACACCTTTATAATTGAAATGGAGCAATTTTTTACGAATATATGGCCATTTATTTCAAGGTAGACCCTATTTAATGCTTTCCATATATTTTCTATTTATCGAAGAATATCCCTTAATATCTTTCTTAGATGAGTCGGAAGTCAAATTATTTTAATGCAGTTTTGTTCCAAAGATCGAGTGAATTCTAAAAACACCTTTATAATTGAAATGGGCCAATTTGAGACAAAGATATGGCCATTTATTTCAAGGTTGACCCTATTTAATGCTTTCCATATATTTTCTGTTAATCAACAATATCCCTTAATATCTTTCTTAGATGAGTCGGAAGTCAAATGATTTTAATGCAGTTTTGTTCCAAAGATCGAGTGAATTCTAAAAACACCTTTATAATTGAAATGGGCCAATTTGAGACAAAGATATGGCCATTTATTTCAAGGTTGACCCTATTTAATGTTTGGCTTATTATTTCAATTAATCGAAGAATATCTCTTAATATCTTTCTTAGATGAGTTGGAAGTCAAATTATTTTAATGCAGTTTTGTTCCAAAGATCGAGTGAATTCTAAAAACACCTTTATAATTGAAATGGGGCAATTTTTTACGAAGATATGGCCATTTATTTCAAGGTAGACCCTATTTAATGCTTTCCATATATTTTCTATTTATCGAAGAATATCCCTTAATATCTTTCTTAGATGAGTCGGAAGTCAAATTATTTTAATGCAGTTTTGTTCCAAAGATCAAGTGAATTCTAAAAACACCTTTATAATTGAAATGGGGCAATTTTTTACGAAGATATGGCCATTTATTTCAAGGTAGACCCTATTTAATGCTTTCCATATATTTTCTGTTAATCAACAATATCCCTTAATATCTTTCTTAGATGAGTCGGAAGTCAAATTATTTTAATGCAGTTTTGTTCCAAAGATCGAGTGAATTCTAAAAACACCTTTATAATTGAAATGGGCCAATTTGAGACAAAGATATGGCCATTTATTTCAAGGTTGACCCTATTTAATGCTTTCCATATATTTTCTATTTATCGAAGAATATCCCTTAATATCCTTCTTAGATGAGTTGGAAGTCAAATTATTTTAATGCAGTTTTGTTCCAAAGATCGAGCGAATTCCAAAAACATCTTTATAATTGAAATGGGGTAATTTTTGACGAAGATATGGCCATTTATTTCAAGGTAGACCCTATTTAATGCTTTCCATATATTTTCTATTTATCGAAGAATATCCCTTAAAATCTTTCTTAGATGAGTCGGAAGTCAAATTATTTTAATGCAGTTTTGTTTTAAAGATCGAGTGAATTCTAAAAACACCTTTATAATTGAAATGGGGCAACTTTTGACGAAGATATGGCCATTTATTTCAAGGTAGACCCTATTTAATGCTTTCCATATATTTTCTATTTTTCGAAGAATATCCCTTACTATCTTTCTTAGATGAGTCGGAAGTCAAATTATTTTAATGCAGTTTTGTTCCAAAGATCGAGTGAATTCTAAAAACACCTTTATAATTGAAATGGGCCAATTTGAGACAAAGATATGGCCATTTATTTCAAGGTTGACCCTATTTAATGTTTGCCTTATATTTTCTATTAATCGAAGAATATCTCTTAATATCTTTCTTAGATGAGTCGGAAGTCAAATTATTTTAATGCAGTTTTGTTCCAAAGATCGAGTGAATTCTAAAAACACCTTTATAATTGAAATGGGGCAATTTTTTACGAAGATATGGCCATTTATTTCAAGGTAGACCCTATTTAATGCTTTCCATATATTTTCTGTTAATCAACAATATCCTTTAATATCTTTCTTAGATGAGTCGTAAGTCAAATTATTTTAATGCAGTTTTGTTCCAAAGATTGGGTGAATTCCAAAAACACCTCTATAATTGAAATGGGGCAATTTGAGACAAAGATATGGCCAATTATTTCAAGGTTGACCCTATTTAATGTTTGGCTTATATTTTCTATTAATCGAAGAATATCCCTTACTATCTTTCTTAGATGAGCCGGGAGTCAAATTATTTTAATGCAGTTTTGTTTCAAAGATCAAGTGAATTCTAAAAACACCTTTATAATTGAAAGGGGGCAATTTGAGACAAAGATATGGCCATTTATTTCAAGGTTGACCCTATTTAATGTTTGCCTTATATTTTCTATTAATCGAAGAATATCTCTTAATATCTTTCTTAGATGAGTCGGAAGTCAAATTATTTTAATGCAGTTTTGTTCCAAAGATTGAGTGAATTCTAAAAACACCTTTATAATTGAAATGGGGCAATTTTTTACGAATATATGGCCATTTATTTCAAGGTAGACCCTATTTAATGCTTTCCATATATTTTCTTTTTATCGAAGAATATCCCTTAATATCTTTCTTAGATGAGTCGGAAGTCAAATTATTTTAATGCAGTTTTGTTCCAAAGATCGAGTGAATTCTAAAAACATCTTTATAATTGAAATGGGGCAATTTTTTACGAAGATATGGCCATTTATTTCAAGGTAGACCCTATTTAATGCTTTCCATATATTTTCTGTTAATCAACAATATCCCTTAATATCTTTCTTAGATGAGTCGGAAGTCAAATTATTTTAATGCAGTTTTGTTCCAAAGATCGAGTGAATTCTAAAAACACCTTTATAATTGAAATAAGGCAATTTTTTACGAAGATATGGCCATTTATTTCAAGGTAGACCCTATTTAATGCTTTCCATATATTTTCTGTTAATCAACAATATCCCTTAATATCTTTCTTAGATGAGTCGGAAGTCAAATTATTTTAATGCAGTTTTGTTCCAAAGATTGAGTGAATTCTAAAAACACCTCTATGATTGAAATGGGGCAATTTGAGACAAAGATATGGCCATTTATTTCAAGGTTGACCCTATTTAATGCTTTCCATATATTTTCTATTTATCGAAGAATATTCCTTAATATCTGTCTTAGATGAGTTGGAAGTCAAATTATTTTAATGCAGTTTTGTTCCAAAGATCGAGTGAATTCTAAAAACACCTTTATAATTGAAATGGGGCAATTTTTTACGAAGATATGGCCATTTATTTCAAGGTAAACCCTATTTAATGCTTTCCATATATTTTCTAGAATTCGAAGAATATCCCTTAATATCTTTCTTAGATGAACGGAAGTCAAATTATTTTAATGCAGTTTTGTTTCAAAGATCGAGCAAATTCTAAAAACACCTTTATAATTGAAATGGGCCAATTTGAGACAAAGATATGGCCAATTATTTCAAGATTGACCCTATTTAATGTTTGGCTTATATTTTCTATTAATCGAAGAATATCCCTTAATATCTTTCTTAGATGAGTCGGAAGTCAAATTAATTTAATACAGTTTTCTTTCAAAAGATCAAGTGAATTCTAAAAACACCTTTATAATTGAAATGGGCCAATTTAAGACAAAGATATGGCCATTTATTTCAAGGTTGACCCTATTTAATGCTTTCCATATATTTTCTATTTATCGAAGAATATTCCTTAATATCTGTCTTAGATGAGTTGGAAGTCAAATTATTTTAATGCAGTTTTGTTCCAAAGATCGAGTGAATTCTAAAAACACCTTTATAATTGAAATGGGGCAATTTTTTACGAAGATATGGCCATTTATTTCAAGGTAGACCCTATTTAATGCTTTCCATATATTTTCTATTTATCGAAGAATATCCCTTAATATCTTTCTTAGATGAGTCGGAAGTCAAATTATTTTAATGCAGTTTTGTTCCAAAGATCGAGTGAATTCTAAAAACACCTTTATAATTGAAATGGGGCAATTTTTTACGAAGATATGGCCATTTATTTCAAGGTAGACCCTACTTAATGCTTTCCATATATTTTCTGTTAATCAACAATATCCCTTAATATCTTTCTTAGATGAGTCGGAAGTCAAATTATTTTAATGCAGTTTTGTTCCAAAGATCGAGTGAATTCTAAAAACACCTTTATAATTGAAATGGGCCAATTTGAGACAAAGATATGGCCATTTATTTCAAGGTTGACCCTATTTAATGTTTGGCTTATTATTTCTATTAATCGAAGAATATCTCTTAATATCTTTCTTAGATGAGTTGGAAGTCAAATTATTTTAATGCAGTTTTGTTCCAAAGATCGAGTGAATTCTAAAAACACCTTTATAATTGAAATGGGCCAATTTGAGACAAAGATATGGCCATTTATTTCAAATTAGACCCTATTTAATGCTTTCCATATATTTTCTGTTAATCAACAATATCCCTTAATATCTTTCTTAGATGAGTCGGAAGTCAAATTATTTTAATGCAGTTTTGTTCCAAAGATCGAGTGAATTCTAAAAACACCTTTATAATTGAAATGGGGCAATTTTTTACGAAGATATGGCCATTTATTTCAAGGTAGACCCTATTTAATGCTTTCCATATATTTTCTGTTAATCAACAATATCCCTTAATATCTTTCTTAGATGAGTCGGAAGTCAAATTATTTTAATGCAGTTTTGTTCCAAAGATTGAGTGAATTCTAAAAACACCTTTATAATTGAAATGGGGCAATTTGAGACAAAGATATGGCCATTTATTTCAAGGTTGACCCTATTTAATGTTTGCCTTATATTTTCTATTAATCGAAGAATATCTCTTAATATCTTTCTTAGATGAGTCGGAAGTCAAATTATTTTAATGCAGTTTTGTTCCAAAGATTGAGTGAATTCTAAAAACACCTTTATAATTGAAATGGGGCAATTTTTTACGAATATATGGCCATTTATTTCAAGGTAGACCCTATTTAATGCTTTCCATATATTTTCTATTTATCGAAGAATATCCCTTAATATCTTTCTTAGATGAGTCGGAAGTCAAATTATTTTAATGCAGTTTTGTTCCAAAGATCGAGTGAATTCTAAAAACATCTTTATAATTGAAATGGGGCAATTTTTTACGAAGATATGGCCATTTATTTCAAGGTAGACCCTATTTAATGCTTTCCATATATTTTCTGTTAATCAACAATATCCCTTAATATCTTTCTTAGATGAGTCGAAAGTCAAATTATTTTAATGCAGTTTTGTTCCAAAGATCGAGTGAATTCTAAAAACACCTTTATAATTGAAATGGGGCAATTTTTTACGAAGATATGGCCATTTATTTCAAGGTAGACCCTATTTAATGCTTTCCATATATTTTCTGTTAATCAACAATATCCCTTAATATCTTTCTTAGATGAGTCGAAAGTCAAATTATTTTAATGCAGTTTTGTTCCAAAGATTGAGTGAATTCTAAAAACACCTCTATGATTGAAATGGGGCAATTTGAGACAAAGATATGGCCATTTATTTCAAGGTTGACCCTATTTAATGCTTTCCATATATTTTCTATTTATCGAAGAATATTCCTTAATATCTGTCTTAGATGAGTTGGAAGTCAAATTATTTTAATGCAGTTTTGTTCCAAAGATCGAGTGAATTCTAAAAACACCTTTATAATTGAAATGGGGCAATTTTTTACGAAGATATGGCCATTTATTTCAAGGTAAACCCTATTTAATGCTTTCCATATATTTTCTAGAATTCGAAGAATATCCCTTAATATCTTTCTTAGATGAACGGAAGTCAAATTATTTTAATGCAGTTTTGTTTCAAAGATCGAGCAAATTCTAAAAACACCTTTATAATTGAAATGGGCCAATTTGAGACAAAGATATGGCCAATTATTTCAAGGTTGACCCTATTTAATGTTTGGCTTATATTTTCTATTAATCGAAGAATATCCCTTAATATCTTTCTTAGATGAGTCGGAAGTCAAATTAATTTAATGCAGTTTTCTTTCAAAAGATCAAGTGAATTCTAAAAACACCTTTATAATTGAAATGGGCCAATTTAAGACAAAGATATGGCCATTTATTTCAAGGTTGACCCTATTTAATGCTTTCCATATATTTTCTATTTATCGAAGAATATTCCTTAATATCTGTCTTAGATGAGTTGGAAGTCAAATTATTTTAATGCAGTTTTGTTCCAAAAATCGAGTGAATTCTAAAAACACCTTTATAATTGAAATGGGGCAATTTTTTACGAAGATATGGCCATTTATTTCAAGGTAGACCCTATTTAATGCTTTCCATATATTTTCTATTTATCGAAGAATATCCCTTAATATCTTTCTTAGATGAGTCGGAAGTCAAATTATTTTAATGCAGTTTTGTTCCAAAGATCGAGTGAATTCTAAAAACACCTTTATAATTGAAATGGGGCAATTTTTTACGAAGATATGGCCATTTATTTCAAGGTAGACCCTATTTAATGCTTTCCATATATTTTCTGTTAATCAACAATATCCCTTAATATCTTTCTTAGATGAGTCGGAAGTCAAATTATTTTAATGCAGTTTTGTTCCAAAGATCGAGTGAATTCTAAAAACACCTTTATAATTGAAATGGGCCAATTTGAGACAAAGATATGGCCATTTATTTCAAGGTTGACCCTATTTAATGTTTGGCTTATTATTTCTATTAATCGAAGAATATCTCTTAATATCTTTCTTAGATGAGTTGGAAGTCAAATTATTTTAATGCAGTTTTGTTCCAAAGATCGAGTGAATTCTAAAAACACCTTTATAATTGAAATGGGCCAATTTGAGACAAAGATATGGCCATTTATTTCAAGGTTGACCCTATTTAATGTTTGCCTTATATTTTCTATTAATCGAAGAATATCTCTTAATATCTTTCTTAGATGAGTCGGAAGTCAAATTATTTTAATGCAGTTTTGTTCCAAAGATTGAGTGAATTCTAAAAACACCTTTATAATTGAAATGGGGCAATTTTTTACGAAGATATGGCCATTTATTTCAAGGTAGACCCTATTTAATGCTTTCCATATATTTTCTATTTATCGAAGAATATCCCTTAATATCTTTCTTAGATGAGTCGGAAGTCAAATTATTTTAATGCAGTTTTGTTCCAAAGATCGAGTGAATTCTAAAAACACCTTTATAATTGAAATGGGGCAATTTTTTACGAAGATATGGCCATTTATTTCAAGGTAGACCCTATTTAATGCTTTCCATATATTTTCTATTTATCGAAGAATATCCCTTAATATCTTTCTTAGATGAGTCGGAAGTCAAATTATTTTAATGCAGTTTTGTTCCAAAGATCGAGTGAATTCTAAAAACACCTTTATAATTGAAATGGGGCAACTTTTGACGAAGATATGGCCATTTATTTCAAGGTAGACCCTATTTAATGCTTTCCATATATTTTCTGTTAATCAACAATATCCCTTAATATCTTTCTTAGATGAGTCGGAAGTCAAATTATTTTAATGCAGTTTTGTTCCAAAGATTGAGTGAATTCTAAAAACACCTTTATAATTGAAATGGGCCAATTTGAGACAAAGATATGGCCATTTATTTCAAGGTTGACCCTATTTAATGTTTGGCTTATTATTTCTATTAATCGAAGAATATCTCTTAATATCTTTTTTAGATGAGTTGGAAGTCAAATTATTTTAATGCAGTTTTGTTTCAAAGATCGAGTGAATTCTAAAAACACCTTTATAATTGAAATGGGGCAATTTTTTACGAAGATATGGCCATTTATTTCAAGGTAGACCCTATTTAATGCTTTCCATATATTTTCTATTTATCGAAGAATATCCCTTAATATCTTTCTTAGATGAGTCGGAAGTCAAATTATTTTAATGCAGTTTTGTTCCAAAGATCGAGTGAATTCTAAAAACACCTTTATAATTGAAATGGGGCAATTTTTTACGAAGATATGGCCATTTATTTCAAGGTAGACCCTATTTAATGCTTTCCATATATTTTCTGTTAATCAACAATATCCCTTAATATCTTTCTTAGATGAGTCGGAAGTCAAATTATTTTAATGCAGTTTTGTTCCAAAGATCGAGTGAATTCTAAAAACACCTTTATAATTGAAATGGGCCAATTTGAGACAAAGATATGGCCATTTATTTCAAGGTTGACCCTATTTAATGCTTTCCATATATTTTCTATTTATCGAAGAATATCCTTTAATATCCTTCTTAGATGAGTTGGAAGTCAAATTATTTTAATGCAGTTTTGTTCCAAAGATCGAGCGAATTCCAAAAACATCTTTATAATTGAAATGGGGTAATTTTTGACGAAGATATGGCCATTTATTTCAAGGTAGACCCTATTTAATGCTTTCCATATATTTTCTATTTATCGAAGAATATCCCTTAAAATCTTTCTTAGATGAGTCGGAAGTCAAATTATTTTAATGCAGTTTTGTTTTAAAGATCGAGTGAATTCTAAAAACACCTTTATAATTGAAATGGGGCCACTTTTGACGAAGATATGGCCATTTATTTCAAGGTAGACCCTATTTAATGCTTTCCATATATTTTCTATTTTTCGAAGAATATCCCTTACTATCTTTCTTAGATGAGTCGGAAGTCAAATTATTTTAATGCAGTTTTGTTCCAAAGATCGAGTGAATTCTAAAAACACCTTTATAATTGAAATGGGCCAATTTGAGACAAAGATATGGCCATTTATTTCAAGGTTGACCCTATTTAATGTTTGCCTTATATTTTCTATTTATCGAAGAATATCTCTTAATATCTTTCTTAGATGAGTCGGAAGTCAAATTATTTTAATGCAGTTTTGTTCCAAAGATCGAGTGAATTCTAAAAACACCTTTATAATTGAAATGGGGCAATTTTTTACGAAGATATGGCCATTTATTTCAAGGTAGACCCTATTTAATGCTTTCCATATATTTTCTGTTAATCAACAATATCCTTTAATATCTTTCTTAGATGAGTCGTAAGTCAAATTATTTTAATGCAGTTTTGTTCCAAAGATTAAGTGAATTCCAAAAACACCTCTATAATTGAAATGGGGCAATTTGAGACAAAGATATGGCCAATTATTTCAAGGTTGACCCTATTTAATGTTTGGCTTATATTTTCTATTAATCGAAGAATATCCCTTACTATCTTTCTTGGATGAGCCGGGAGTCAAATCATTTTAATGCAGTTTTGTTTCAAAGATCAAGTAAATTCTAAAAACACCTTTATAATTGAAAGGGGGCAATTTGAGACAAAGATATGGCCATTTATTTCAAGGTTGACCCTATTTAATGTTTGCCTTATATTTTCTATTAATCGAAGAATATCTCTTAATATCTTTCTTAGATGAGTCGGAAGTCAAATTATTTTAATACAGTTTTGTTCCAAAGATTGAGTGAATTCTAAAAACACCTTTATAATTGAAATGGGGCAATTTTTTACGAATATATGGCCATTTATTTCAAGGTAGACCCTATTTAATGCTTTCCATATATTTTCTATTTATCGAAGAATATCCCTTAATATCTTTCTTAGATGAGTCGGAAGTCAAATTATTTTAATGCAGTTTTGTTCCAAAGATCGAGTGAATTCTAAAAACACCTTTATAATTGAAATGGGGCAATTTTTTACGAAGATATGGCCATTTATTTCAAGGTAGACCCTATTTAATGCTTTCCATATATTTTCTGTTAATCAACAATATCCCTTAATATCTTTCTTAGATGAGTCGGAAGTCAAATTATTTTAACGCAGTTTTGTTCCAAAGATCGAGTGAATTCTAAAAACACCTTTATAATTGAAATGGGGCAATTTTTTACGAAGATATGGCCATTTATTTCAAGGTAGACCCTATTTAATGCTTTCCATATATTTTCTGTTAATCAACAATATCCCTTAATATCTTTCTTAGATGAGTCGGAAGTCAAATTATTTTAATGCAGTTTTGTTCCAAAGATTGAGTGAATTCTAAAAACACCTCTATGATTGAAATGGGGCAATTTGAGACAAAGATATGGCCATTTATTTCAAGGTTGACCCTATTTAATGCTTTCCATATATTTTCTATTTATCGAAGAATATTCCTTAATATCTGTCTTAGATGAGTTGGAAGTCAAATTATTTTAATGCAGTTTTGTTCCAAAGATCGAGTGAATTCTAAAAACACCTTTATAATTGAAATGGGGCAATTTTTTACGAAGATATGGCCATTTATTTCAAGGTAAACCCTATTTAATGCTTTCCATATATTTTCTAGAATTCGAAGAATATCCCTTAATATCTTTCTTAGATGAACGGAAGTCAAATTATTTTAATGCAGTTTTGTTTTAAAGATCGAGCAAATTCTAAAAACACCTTTATAATTGAAATGGGCCAATTTAAGACAAAGATATGGCCATTTATTTCAAGGTTGACCCTATTTAATGCTTTCCATATATTTTCTATTTATCGAAGAATATTCCTTAATATCTGTCTTAGATGAGTTGGAAGTCAAATTATTTTAATGCAGTTTTGTTCCAAAAATCGAGTGAATTCTAAAAACACCTTTATAATTGAAATGGGGCAATTTTTTACGAAGATATGGCCATTTATTTCAAGGTAGACCCTATTTAATGCTTTCCATATATTTTCTATTTATCGAAGAATATCCCTTAATATCTTTCTTAGATGAGTCGGAAGTCAAATTATTTTAATGCAGTTTTGTTCCAAAGATCGAGTGAACTCTAAAAACACCTTTATAATTGAAATGGGGCAATTTTTGACGAAGATATGGCCATTTATTTCAAGGTAGACCCTATTTAATACTTTCCATATATTTTCTGTTAATCAACAATATCCCTTAATATCTTTCTTAGATGAGTCGGAAGTCAAATTATTTTAATGCAGTTTTGTTCCAAAGATCGAGTGAATTCTAAAAACACCTTTATAATTGAAATGAGGCAATTTGAGACAAAGATATGGCCATTTATTTCAAGGTAGACCCTATTTAATGTTTGGCTTATTATTTCTATTAATCGAAGAATATCTCTTAATATCTTTCTTAGATGAGTTGGAAGTCAAATTATTTTAATGCAGTTTTGTTCCAAAGATCGAGTGAATTCTAAAAACACCTTTATAATTGAAATGGGGCAATTTTAGACAAAGATATGGCCATTTATTTCAAGGTTGACCCTATTTAATGTTTGGCTTATATTTTCTATTAATCGAAGAATATCTCTTAATATCTTTCTTAGATGAGTCGGAAGTCAAATTATTTTAATGCAGTTTTGTTCCAAAGATAGAGTGAATTCTAAAAACACCGATATAATTGAAATGGGGCAATTTTTGACGAAGATATGGTCATTTATTTCAAGGTAGACCCTATTTAATGCTTTCCATATATTTTCTATTTATCGAAGAATATCCCTTAATATCTTTCTTAGATGAGTCGGAAGTCAAATTATTTTAATGCAGTTTTGTTCCAAAGATCGAGTGAATTCTAAAAACACCTTTATAATTGAAATGGGGCAATTTTTTACGAAGATATGGCCATTTATTTCAAGGTAGACCCTATTTAATGCTTTCCATATATTTTCTATTTATCGAAGAATATCCCTTAATATCTTTCTTAGATGAGTCGGAAGTCAAATTATTTTAATGCAGTTTTGTTCCAAAGATCGAGTGAATTCTAAAAACACCTTTATAATTGAAATGGGGCAACTTTTGACGAAGATATGGCCATTTATTTCAAGGTAGACCCTCTTTAATACTTTCCATATATTTTTTGTTAATCAAAGAACATCCGGTAATATCTTTCTTAGATGAGTCGGAAGTCAAATTATTTTAATGCAGTTTTGTTCCAAAGATTGAGTGAATTCTAAAAACACCTTTATAATTGAAATGGGCCAATTTGAGACAAAGATATGGCCATTTATTTCAAGGTTGACCCTATTTAATGTTTGGCTTATTATTTCTATTAATCGAAGAATATCTCTTAATATCTTTTTTTAGATGAGTTGGAAGTCAAATTATTTTAATGCAGTTTTGTTTCAAAGATCGAGTGAATTCTAAAAACACCTTTATAATTGAAATGGGGCAATTTTTTACGAAGATATGGCCATTTATTTCAAGGTAGACCCTATTTAATGCTTTCCATATATTTTCTATTTATCGAAGAATATCCCTTAATATCTTTCTTAGATGAGTCGGAAGTCAAATTATTTTAATGCAGTTTTGTTTCAAAGATCAAGTGAATTCTAAAAACACCTTTATAATTGAAATGGGGCAATTTTTTACGAAGATATGGCCATTTATTTCAAGGTAGACCCTATTTAATGCTTTCCATATATTTTCTGTTAATCAACAATATCCCTTAATATCTTTCTTAGATGAGTCGGAAGTCAAATTATTTTAATGCAGTTTTGTTCCAAAGATCGAGTGAATTCTAAAAACACCTTTATAATTGAAATGGGCCAATTTGAGACAAAGATATGGCCATTTATTTCAAGGTTGACCCTATTTAATGCTTTCCATATATTTTCTATTTATCGAAGAATATCCTTTAATATCCTTCTTAGATGAGTTGGAAGTCAAATTATTTTAATGCAGTTTTGTTCCAAAGATCGAGCGAATTCCAAAAACATCTTTATAATTGAAATGGGGTAATTTTTGACGAAGATATGGCCATTTATTTCAAGGTAGACCCTATTTAATGCTTTCCATATATTTTCTATTTATCGAAGAATATCCCTTAAAATCTTTCTTAGATGAGTCGGAAGTCAAATTATTTTAATGCAGTTTTGTTTTAAAGATCGAGTGAATTCTAAAAACACCTTTATAATTGAAATGGGGCCACTTTTGACGAAGATATGGCCATTTATTTCAAGGTAGACCCTATTTAATGCTTTCCATATATTTTCTGTTAATCAACAATATCCCTTAATATCTTTCTTAGATGAGTCGGAAGTCAAATTATTTTAATGCAGTTTTGTTCCAAAGATTGAGTGAATTCTAAAAACACCTTTATAATTGAAATGGGCCAATTTGAGACAAAGATATGGCCATTTATTTCAAGGTTGACCCTATTTAATGTTTGGCTTATTATTTCTATTAATCGAAGAATATCTCTTAATATCTTTTTTAGATGAGTTGGAAGTCAAATTATTTTAATGCAGTTGTGTTCCAAAGATCGAGTGAATTCTAAAAACACCTTTATAATTGAAATGGGGCAATTTTTTACGAAGATATGGCCATTTATTTCAAGGTAGACCCTATTTAATGCTTTCCATATATTTTCTATTTATCGAAGAATATCCCTTAATATCTTTCTTAGATGAGTCGGAAGTCAAATTATTTTAATGCAGTTTTGTTCCAAAGATCGAGTGAATTCTAAAAACACCTTTATAATTGAAATGGGGCAATTTTTTACGAAGATATGGCCATTTATTTCAAGGTAGACCCTATTTAATGCTTTCCATATATTTTCTGTTAATCAACAATATCCCTTAATATCTTTCTTAGATGAGTCGGAAGTCAAATTATTTTAATGCAGTTTTGTTCCAAAGATCGAGTGAATTCTAAAAACACCTTTATAATTGAAATGGGCCAATTTGAGACAAAGATATGGCCATTTATTTCAAGGTTGACCCTATTTAATGCTTTCCATATATTTTCTATTTATCGAAGAATATCCTTTAATATCCTTCTTAGATGAGTTGGAAGTCAAATTATTTTAATGCAGTTTTGTTCCAAAGATCGAGCGAATTCCAAAAACATCTTTATAATTGAAATGGGGTAATTTTTGACGAAGATATGGCCATTTATTTCAAGGTAGACCCTATTTAATGCTTTCCATATATTTTCTATTTATCGAAGAATATCCCTTAAAATCTTTCTTAGATGAGTCGGAAGTCAAATTATTTTAATGCAGTTTTGTTTTAAAGATCGAGTGAATTCTAAAAACACCTTTATAATTGAAATGGGGCCACTTTTGACGAAGATATGGCCATTTATTTCAAGGTAGACCCTATTTAATGCTTTCCATATATTTTCTATTTTTCGAAGAATATCCCTTACTATCTTTCTTAGATGAGTCGGAAGTCAAATTATTTTAATGCAGTTTTGTTCCAAAGATCGAGTGAATTCTAAAAACACCTTTATAATTGAAATGGGCCAATTTGAGACAAAGATATGGCCATTTATTTCAAGGTTGACCCTATTTAATGTTTGCCTTATATTTTCTATTAATCGAAGAATATCTCTTAATATCTTTCTTAGATGAGTCGGAAGTCAAATTATTTTAATGCAGTTTTGTTCCAAAGATCGAGTGAATTCTAAAAACACCTTTATAATTGAAATGGGGCAATTTTTTACGAAGATATGGCCATTTATTTCAAGGTAGACCCTATTTAATGCTTTCCATATATTTTCTGTTAATCAACAATATCCTTTAATATCTTTCTTAGATGAGTCGTAAGTCAAATTATTTTAATGCAGTTTTGTTCCAAAGATTAAGTGAATTCCAAAAACACCTCTATAATTGAAATGGGGCAATTTGAGACAAAGATATGGCCAATTATTTCAAGGTTGACCCTATTTAATGTTTGGCTTATATTTTCTATTAATCGAAGAATATCCCTTACTATCTTTCTTGGATGAGCCGGGAGTCAAATCATTTTAATGCAGTTTTGTTTCAAAGATCAAGTAAATTCTAAAAACACCTTTATAATTGAAAGGGGGCAATTTGAGACAAAGATATGGCCATTTATTTCAAGGTTGACCCTATTTAATGTTTGCCTTATATTTTCTATTAATCGAAGAATATCTCTTAATATCTTTCTTAGATGAGTCGGAAGTCAAATTATTTTAATACAGTTTTGTTCCAAAGATTGAGTGAATTCTAAAAACACCTTTATAATTGAAATGGGGCAATTTTTTACGAATATATGGCCATTTATTTCAAGGTAGACCCTATTTAATGCTTTCCATATATTTTCTATTTATCGAAGAATATCCCTTAATATCTTTCTTAGATGAGTCGGAAGTCAAATTATTTTAATGCAGTTTTGTTCCAAAGATCGAGTGAATTCTAAAAACACCTTTATAATTGAAATGGGGCAATTTTTTACGAAGATATGGCCATTTATTTCAAGGTAGACCCTATTTAATGCTTTCCATATATTTTCTGTTAATCAACAATATCCCTTAATATCTTTCTTAGATGAGTCGGAAGTCAAATTATTTTAACGCAGTTTTGTTCCAAAGATCGAGTGAATTCTAAAAACACCTTTATAATTGAAATGGGGCAATTTTTTACGAAGATATGGCCATTTATTTCAAGGTAGACCCTATTTAATGCTTTCCATATATTTTCTGTTAATCAACAATATCCCTTAATATCTTTCTTAGATGAGTCGGAAGTCAAATTATTTTAATGCAGTTTTGTTCCAAAGATTGAGTGAATTCTAAAAACACCTCTATGATTGAAATGGGGCAATTTGAGACAAAGATATGGCCATTTATTTCAAGGTAGACCCTATTTAATGCTTTCCATATATTTTCTATTTATCGAAGAATATTCCTTAATATCTGTCTTAGATGAGTTGGAAGTCAAATTATTTTAATGCAGTTTTGTTCCAAAGATCGAGTGAATTCTAAAAACACCTTTATAATTGAAATGGGGCAATTTTTTACGAAGATATGGCCATTTATTTCAAGGTAAACCCTATTTAATGCTTTCCATATATTTTCTAGAATTCGAAGAATATCCCTTAATATCTTTCTTAGATGAACGGAAGTCAAATTATTTTAATGCAGTTTTGTTTTAAAGATCGAGCAAATTCTAAAAACACCTTTATAATTGAAATGGGCCAATTTGAGACAAAGATATGGCCAATTATTTCAAGGTTGACCCTATTTAATGTTTGGCTTATATTTTCTATTAATCGAAGAATATCCCTTAATATCTTTCTTAGATGAGTCGGAAGTCAAATTAATTTAATGCAGTTTTCTTTCAAAAGATCAAGTGAATTCTAAAAACACCTTTATAATTGAAATGGGCCAATTTAAGACAAAGATATGGCCATTTATTTCAAGGTTGACCCTATTTAATGCTTTCCATATATTTTCTATTTATCGAAGAATATTCCTTAATATCTGTCTTAGATGAGTTGGAAGTCAAATTATTTTAATGCAGTTTTGTTCCAAAGATCGAGTGAATTCTAAAAACACCTTTATAATTGAAATGGGGCAATTTTTTACGAAGATATGGCCATTTATTTCAAGGTAGACCCTATTTAATGCTTTCCATATATTTTCTATTTATCGAAGAATATCCCTTAATATCTTTCTTAGATGAGTCGGAAGTCAAATTATTTTAATGCAGTTTTGTTCCAAAGATCGAGTGAATTCTAAAAACACCTTTATAATTGAAATGGGGCAATTTTTGACGAAGATATGGCCATTTATTTCAAGGTAGACCCTATTTAATGCTTTCCATATATTTTCTGTTAATCAACAATATCCCTTAATATCTTTCTTAGATGAGTCGGAAGTCAAATTATTTTAATGCAGTTTTGTTCCAAAGATCGAGTGAATTCTAAAAACACCTTTATAATTGAAATGGGCCAATTTGAGACAAAGATATGGCCATTTATTTCAAGGTTGACCCTATTTAATGTTTGGCTTATTATTTCTATTAATCGAAGAATATCTCTTAATATCTTTCTTAGATGAGTTGGAAGTCAAATTATTTTAATGCAGTTTTGTTCCAAAGATCGAGTGAATTCTAAAAACACCTTTATAATTGAAATGGGCCAATTTGAGACAAAGATATGGCCATTTATTTCAAGGTTGACCCTATTTAATGTTTGCCTTATATTTTCTATTAATCGAAGAATATCTCTTAATATCTTTCTTAGATGAGTCGGAAGTCAAATTATTATAATGCAGTTTTGTTCCAAAGATTGAGTGAATTCTAAAAACACCTTTATAATTGAAATGGGGCAATTTTTTACGAAGATATGGCCATTTATTTCAAGGTAGACCCTATTTAATGCTTTCCATATATTTTCTATTTATCGAAGAATATCCCTTAATATCTTTCTTAGATGAGTCGGAAGTCAAATTATTTTAATGCAGTTTTGTTCCAAAGATCGAGTGAATTCTAAAAACACCTTTATAATTGAAATGGGGCAATTTTTTACGAAGATATGGCCATTTATTTCAAGGTAGACCCTATTTAATGCTTTCCATATATTTTCTATTTATCGAAGAATATCCCTTAATATCTTTCTTAGATGAGTCGGAAGTCAAATTATTTTAATGCAGTTTTGTTCCAAAGATCGAGTGAATTCTAAAAACACCTTTATAATTGAAATGGGGCAATTTTTTACGAAGATATGGCCATTTATTTCAAGGTAGACCCTATTTAATGCTTTCCATATATTTTCTGTTAATCAAAAATATCCCTTAATATCTTTCTTAGATGAGTCGGAAGTCAAATTATTTTAATGCAGTTTTGTTCCAAAGATCGAGTGAATTCTAAAAACACCTTTATAATTGAAATGGGGCAATTTTTTACGAAGATATGGCCATTTATTTCAAGGTAGACCCTATTTAATGCTTTCCATATATTTTCTATTTATCGAAGAATATCCCTTAATATCTTTCTTAGATGAGTCGGAAGTCAAATTATTTTAATGCAGTTTTGTTCCAAAGATCGAGTGAATTCTAAAAACACCTTTATAATTGAAATGGGCCAATTTGAGACAAAGATATGGCCATTTATTTCAAGGTTGACCCTATTTAATGTTTGGCTTATTATTTCTATTAATCGAAGAATATCTCTTAATATATTTCTTAGATGAGTTGGAAGTCAAATTATTTTAATGCAGTTTTGTTCCAAAGATCGAGTGAATTCTAAAAACACCTTTATAATTGAAATGGGGCAATTTTTTACGAAGATATGGCCATTTATTTCAAGGTAGACCCTATTTAATGCTTTCCATATATTTTCTATTTATCGAAGAATATCCCTTAATATCTTTCTTAGATGAGTCGGAAGTCAAATTATTTTAATGCAGTTTTGTTCCAAAGATCGAGTGAATTCTAAAAACACCTTTATAATTGAAATGGGGCAATTTTTTACGAAGATATGGCCATTTATTTCAAGGTAGACCCTATTTAATGCTTTCCATATATTTTCTGTTAATCAACAATATCCCTTAATATCTTTCTTAGATGAGTCGGAAGTCAAAATATTTTAATGCAGTTTTGTTCCAAAGATCAAGTGAATTCTAAAAACATCTTTATAATTGAAATGGGCCAATTTGAGACAAAGATATGGCCATTTATTTCAAGGTAGACCCTATTTAATGCTTTCCATATATTTTCTATTTATCGAAGAATATCCCTTAATATCCTTCTTAGATGAGTTGGAAGTCAATTTATTTTAATGCAGTTTTGTTCCAAAGATCAAGCGAATTCCAAAAACATCTTTATAATTGAAATGGGGCAACTTTTGACGAAGATATGGCCATTTATTTCAAGGTAGACCCTATTTAATGCTTTCCATATATTTTCTATTTATCGAAGAATATCCCTTAATATCTTTCTTAGATGAGTCGGAAGTCAAATTATTTTAATGCAGTTTTGTTTCAAAGATCGAGTGAATTCTAAAAACACCTTTATAATTGAAATGGGGCAATTTTTTACGAAGATATGGCCATTTATTTCAAGGTAGACCCTATTTAATGCTTTCCATATATTTTCTGTTAATCAAAAATATCCCTTAATATCTTTCTTAGATGAGTCGGAAGTCAAATTATTTTAATGCAGTTTTGTTCCAAAGATCGAGTGAATTCTAAAAACACCTTTATAATTGAAATGGGGCAATTTTTTACGAAGATATGGCCATTTATTTCAAGGTAGACCCTATTTAATGCTTTCCATATATTTTCTATTTATCGAAGAATATCCCTTAATATCTTTCTTAGATGAGTCGGAAGTCAAATTATTTTAATGCAGTTTTGTTCCAAAGATCAAGTGAATTCTAAAAACACCTTTATAATTGAAATGGGCCAATTTGAGACAAAGATATGGCCATTTATTTCAAGGTTGACCCTATTTAATGTTTGGCTTATTATTTCTATTAATCGAAGAATATCTCTTAATATCTTTCTTAGATGAGTTGGAAGTCAAATTATTTTAATGCAGTTTTGTTCCAAAGATCGAGTGAATTCTAAAAACACCTTTATAATTGAAATGGGGCAATTTTTTACGAAGATATGGCCATTTATTTCAAGGTAGACCCTATTTAATGCTTTCCATATATTTTCTATTTATCGAAGAATATCCCTTAATATCTTTCTTAGATGAGTCGGAAGTCAAATTATTTTAATGCAGTTTTGTTCCAAAGATCGAGTGAATTCTAAAAACACCTTTATAATTGAAATGGGGCAATTTTTTACGAAGATATGGCCATTTATTTCAAGGTAGACCCTATTTAATGCTTTCCATATATTTTCTGTTAATCAACAATATCCCTTAATATCTTTCTTAGATGAGTCGGAAGTCAAATTATTTTAATGCAGTTTTGTTCCAAAGATCAAGTGAATTCTAAAAACATCTTTATAATTGAAATGGGCCAATTTGAGACAAAGATATGGCCATTTATTTCAAGGTTGACCCTATTTAATGCTTTCCATATATTTTCTATTTATCGAAGAATATCCCTTAATATCCTTCTTAGATGAGTTGGAAGTCAATTTATTTTAATGCAGTTTTGTTTCAAAGATCAAGCGAATTCCAAAAACATCTTTATAATTAAAATGGGGTAATTTTTGACGAAGATATGGCCATTTATTTCAAGGTAGACCCTATTTAATGCTTTCCATATATTTTCTATTTATCGAAGAATATCCCTTAAAATCTTTCTTAGATGAGTCGGAAGTCAAATTATTTTAATGCAGTTTTGTTTTAAAGATCGAGTGAATTCTAAAAACACCTTTATAATTGAAATGGGGCAACTTTTGACGAAGATATGGCCATTTATTTCAAGGTAGACCCTATTTAATGCTTTCCATATATTTTCTATTTTTCGAAGAATATCCCTTACTATCTTTCTTAGATGAGTCGGAAGTCAAATTATTTTAATGCAGTTTTGTTCCAAAGATCGAGTGAATTCTAAAAACACCTTTATAATTGAAATGGGCCAATTTGAGACAAAGATATGGCCATTTATTTCAAGGTTGACCCTATTTAATGTTTGCCTTATATTTTCTATTAATCGAAGAATATCTCTTAATATCTTTCTTAGATGAGTCGGAAGTCAAATTATTTTAATGCAGTTTTGTTCCAAAGATCGAGTGAATTCTAAAAACACCTTTATAATTGAAATGGGGCAATTTTTTACGAAGATATGGCCATTTATTTCAAGGTAGACCCTATTTAATGCTTTCCATATATTTTCTGTTAATCAACAATATCCTTTAATATCTTTCTTAGATGAGTCGTAAGTCAAATTATTTTAATGCAGTTTTGTTCCAAAGATTGAGTGAATTCCAAAAACACCTCTATAATTGAAATGGGGCAATTTGAGACAAAGATATGGCCAATTATTTCAAGGTTGACCCTATTTAATGTTTGGCTTATATTTTCTATTAATCGAAGAATATCCCTTAATATCTTTCTTAGATGAGCCGGGAGTCAAATTATTTTAAAGCAGTTTTGTTTCAAAGATCAAGTGAATTCTAAAAACACCTTTATAATTGAAAGGGGGCAATTTGAGACAAAGATATGGCCATTTATTTCAAGGTTGACCCTATTTAATGTTTGCCTTATATTTTCTATTAATCGAAGAATATCTCTTAATATCTTTCTTAGATGAGTCGGAAGTCAAATTATTTTAATGC
Source organism: Drosophila grimshawi (assembly GCF_018153295.1). NCBI lineage: Eukaryota > Metazoa > Arthropoda > Insecta > Diptera > Drosophilidae > Drosophila > Drosophila grimshawi. Next base: position 26,822 of record NW_025062868.1, read on the forward strand.
AGTTTTGTTCCAAAGATTGAGTGAATTCTAAAAACACCTTTATAATTGAAATGGGGCAATTTTTTACGAATATATGGCCATTTATTTCAAGGTAGACCCTATTTAATGCTTTCCATATATTTTCTATTTATCGAAGAATATCCCTTAATATCTTTCTTAGATGAGTCGGAAGTCAAATTATTTTAATGCAGTTTTGTTCCAAAGATCGAGTGAATTCTAAAAACACCTTTATAATTGAAATGGGGCAATTTTTTACGAAGATATGGCCATTTATTTCAAGGTAGACCCTATTTAATGCTTTCCATATATTTTCTGTTAATCAACAATATCCCTTAATATCTTTCTTAGATGAGTCGGAAGTCAAATTATTTTAATGCAGTTTTGTTCCAAAGATCGAGTGAATTCTAAAAACACCTTTATAATTGAAATGGGGCAATTTTTTACGAAAATATGGCCATTTATTTCAAGGTAGACCCTATTTAATGCTTTCCATATATTTTCTGTTAATCAACAATATCCCTTAATATCTTTCTTAGATGAGTCGGAAGTCAAATTATTTTAATGCAGTTTTGTTCCAAAGATTGAGTGAATTCTAAAAACACCTCTATGATTGAAATGGGGCAATTTGAGACAAAGATATGGCCATTTATTTCAAGGTTGACCCTATTTAATGCTTTCCATATATTTTCTATTTATCGAAGAATATTCCTTAATATCTGTCTTAGATGAGTTGGAAGTCAAATTATTTTAATGCAGTTTTGTTTCAAAGATCGAGTGAATTCTAAAAACACCTTTATAATTGAAATGGGGCAATTTTTTACGAAGATATGGCCATTTATTTCAAGGTAAACCCTATTTAATGCTTTCCATATATTTTCTATTATTCGAAGAATATCCCTTAATATCTTTCTTAGATGAACGGAAGTCAAATTATTTTAATGCAGTTTTGTTTCAAAGATCGAGCAAATTCTAAAAACACCTTTATAATTGAAATGGGCCAATTTGAGACAAAGATATGGCCAATTATTTCAAGGTTGACCCTATTTAATGTTTGGCTTATATTTTCTATTAATCGAAGAATATCCCTTAATATCTTTCTTAGATGAGTCGGAAGTCAAATTAATTTAATGCAGTTTTCTTTCAAAAGATCAAGTGAATTCGAAAAACACCTTTATAATTGAAATGGGCCAATTTAAGACAAAGATATGGCCATTTATTTCAAGGTTGACCCTATTTAATGCTTTCCATATATTTTCTATTTATCGAAGAATATTCCTTAATATCTGTCTTAGATGAGTTGGAAGTCAAATTATTTTAAAGCAGTTTTGTTCCAAAGATCGAGTGAATTCTAAAAACACCTTTATAATTGAAATGGGGCAATTTTTTACGAAGATATGGCCATTTATTTCAAGGTAGACCCTATTTAATGCTTTCCATATATTTTCTATTTATCGAAGAATATCCCTTAATATCTTTCTTAGATGAGTCGGAAGTCAAATTATTTTAATGCAGTTTTGTTCCAAAGATCGAGTGAATTCTAAAAACACCTTTATAATTGAAATGGGGCAATTTTTTACGAAGATATGGCCATTTATTTCAAGGTAGACCCTATTTAATGCTTTCCATATATTTTTTGTTAATCAACAATATCCCTTAATATCTTTCTTAGATGAGTCGGAAGTCAAATTAATTTAATGCAGTTTTCTTTCAAAAGATCAAGTGAATTCCAAAAACACCTCTATAATTGAAATGGGGCAATTTGAGACAAAGATATGGCCAATTATTTCAAGGTTGACCCTATTTAATGTTTGGCTTATATTTTCTATTAATCGAAGAATATCCCTTACTATCTTTCTTAGATGAGCCGGGAGTCAAATTATTTTAATGCAGTTTTGTTTCAAAGATCAAGTGAATTCTAAAAACACCTTTATAATTGAAAGGGGGCAATTTGAGACAAAGATATGGCCATTTATTTCAAGGTTGACCCTATTTAATGTTTGCCTTATATTTTCTATTAATCGAAGAATATCTCTTAATATCTTTCTTAGATGAGTCGGAAGTCAAATTATTTTAATGCAGTTTTGTTCCAAAGATTGAGTGAATTCTAAAAACACCTTTATAATTGAAATGGGGCAATTTTTTACGAATATATGGCCATTTATTTCAAGGTAGACCCTATTTAATGCTTTCCATATATTTTCTATTTATCGAAGAATATCCCTTAATATCTTTCTTAGATGAGTCGGAAGTCAAATTATTTTAATGCAGTTTTGTTCCAAAGATCGAGTGAATTCTAAAAACACCTTTATAATTGAAATGGGGCAATTTTTTACGAAGATATGGCCATTTATTTCAAGGTAGACCCTATTTAATGCTTTCCATATATTTTCTGTTAATCAACAATATCCCTTAATATCTTTCTTAGATGAGTCGGAAGTCAAATTATTTTAATGCAGTTTTGTTCCAAAGATCGAGTGAATTCTAAAAACACCTTTATAATTGAAATGGGGCAATTTTTTACGAAGATATGGCCATTTATTTCAAGGTAGACCCTATTTAATGCTTTCCATATATTTTCTGTTAATCAACAATATCCCTTAATATCTTTCTTAGATGAGTCGGAAGTCAAATTATTTTAATGCAGTTTTGTTCCAAAGATTGAGTGAATTCTAAAAACACCTCTATGATTGAAATGGGGCAATTTGAGACAAAGATATGGCCATTTATTTCAAGGTTGACCCTATTTAATGCTTTCCATATATTTTCTATTTATCGAAGAATATTCCTTAATATCTGTCTTAGATGAGTTGGAAGTCAAATTATTTTAATGCAGTTTTGTTCCAAAGATCGAGTGAATTCTAAAAACACCTTTATAATTGAAATGGGGCAATTTTTTACGAAGATATGGCCATTTATTTCAAGGTAAACCCTATTTAATGCTTTCCATATATTTTCTAGAATTCGAAGAATATCCCTTAATATCTTTCTTAGATGAACGGAAGTCAAATTATTTTAATGCAGTTTTGTTTCAAAGATCGAGCAAATTCTAAAAACACCTTTATAATTGAAATGGGCCAATTTGAGACAAAGATATGGCCAATTATTTCAAGGTTGACCCTATTTAATGTTTGGCTTATATTTTCTATTAATCGAAGAATATCCCTTAATATCTTTCTTAGATGAGTCGGAAGTCAAATTAATTTAATGCAGTTTTCTTTCAAAAGATCAAGTGAATTCTAAAAACACCTTTATAATTGAAATGGGCCAATTTAAGACAAAGATATGGCCATTTATTTCAAGGTTGACCCTATTTAATGCTTTCCATATATTTTCTATTTATCGAAGAATATTCCTTAATATCTGTCTTAGATGAGTTGGAAGTCAAATTATTTTAATGCAGTTTTGTTCCAAAGATCGAGTGAATTCTAAAAACACCTTTATAATTGAAATGGGGCAATTTTTTACGAAGATATGGCCATTTATTTCAAGGTAGACCCTATTTAATGCTTTCCATATATTTTCTATTTATCGAAGAATATCCCTTAATATCTTTCTTAGATGAGTCGGAAGTCAAATTATTTTAATGCAGTTTTGTTCCAAAGATCGAGTGAATTCTAAAAACACCTTTATAATTGAAATGGGGCAATTTTTTACGAAGATATGGCCATTTATTTCAAGGTAGACCCTATTTAATGCTTTCCATATATTTTCTGTTAATCAACAATATCCCTTAATATCTTTCTTAGATGAGTCGGAAGTCAAATTATTTTAATGCAGTTTTGTTCCAAAGATCGAGTGAATTCTAAAAACACCTTTATAATTGAAATGGGCCAATTTGAGACAAAGATATGGCCATTTATTTCAAGGTTGACCCTATTTAATGTTTGGCTTATTATTTCTATTAATCGAAGAATATCTCTTAATATCTTTCTTAGATGAGTTGGAAGTCAAATTATTTTAATGCAGTTTTGTTCCAAAGATCGAGTGAATTCTAAAAACACCTTTATAATTGAAATGGGCCAATTTGAGACAAAGATATGGCCATTTATTTCAAGGTTGACCCTATTTAATGTTTGCCTTATATTTTCTATTAATCGAAGAATATCTCTTAATATCTTTCTTAGATGAGTCGGAAGTCAAATTATTATAATGCAGTTTTGTTCCAAAGATTGAGTGAATTCTAAAAACACCTTTATAATTGAAATGGGGCAATTTTTTACGAAGATATGGCCATTTATTTCAAGGTAGACCCTATTTAATGCTTTCCATATATTTTCTATTTATCGAAGAATATCCCTTAATATCTTTCTTAGATGAGTCGGAAGTCAAATTATTTTAATGCAGTTTTGTTCCAAAGATCGAGTGAATTCTAAAAACACCTTTATAATTGAAATGGGGCAATTTTTTACGAAGATATGGCCATTTATTTCAAGGTAGACCCTATTTAATGCTTTCCATATATTTTCTATTTATCGAAGAATATCCCTTAATATCTTTCTTAGATGAGTCGGAAGTCAAATTATTTTAATGCAGTTTTGTTCCAAAGATCGAGTGAATTCTAAAAACACCTTTATAATTGAAATGGGGCAATTTTTTACGAAGATATGGCCATTTATTTCAAGGTAGACCCTATGTAATGCTTTCCATATATTTTCTGTTAATCAACAATATCCCTTAATATCTTTCTTAGATGAGTCGGAAGTCAAATTATTTTAATGCAGTTTTGTTCCAAAGATCGAGTGAATTCTAAAAACACCTTTATAATTGAAATGGGCCAATTTGAGACAAAGATATGGCCATTTATTTCAAGGTTGACCCTATTTAATGTTTGGCTTATTATTTCTATTAATCGAAGAATATCCCTTAATATCCTTCTCAGATGAGTTGGAAGTCAAATTATTTTAATGCAGTTTTGTTCAAAAGATCGAGTGAATTCTAAAAACACCTTTATAATTGAAATGGGGCAATTTTTGACGAAGATATGGCCATTTATTTCAAGGTAGACCCTATTTAATGCTTTCCATATATTTTCTATTTATCGAAGAATATCCCTTAATATCTTTCTTAGATGAGTCGGAAGTCAAATTATTTTAATGCAGTTTTGTTCCAAAGATCGAGTGAATTCTAAAAACACCTTTATAATTGAAATGGGGCAATTTTTTACGAAGATATGGCCATTTATTTCAAGGTAGACCCTATTTAATGCTTTTCATATATTTTCTGTTAATCAACAATATCCCTTAATATCTTTCTTAGATGAGTCGGAAGTCAAATTATTTTAATGCAGTTTTGTTCCAAAGATCGAGTGAATTCTAAAAACACCTTTATAATTGAAATGGGCCAATTTGAGACAAAGATATGGCCATTTATTTCAAGGTTGACCCTATTTAATGCTTTCCATATATTTTCTATTTATCGAAGAATATCCCTTAATATCCTTCTTAGATGAGTTGAAAGTCAAATTATTTTAATGCAGTTTTGTTCCAAAGATCGAGCGAATTCCAAAAACATCTTTATAATTGAAATGGGGTAATTTTTGACGAAGATATGGCCATTTATTTCAAGGTAGACCCTATTTAATGCTTTCCATATATTTTCTATTTATCGAAGAATATCCCTTAAAATCTTTCTTAGATGAGTCGGAAGTCAAATTATTTTAATGCAGTGTTGTTTTAAAGATCGAGTGAATTCTAAAAACACCTTTATAATTGAAATGGGGCAACTTTTGACGAAGATATGGCCATTTATTTCAAGGTAGACCCTATTTAATGCTTTCCATATATTTTCTATTTTTCGAAGAATATCCCTTACTATCTTTCTTAGATGAGTCGGAAGTCAAATTATTTTAATGCAGTTTTGTTCCAAAGATTGAGTGAATTCTAAAAACACCTTTATAATTGAAATGGGCCAATTTGAGACAAAGATATGGCCATTTATTTCAAGGTTGACCCTATTTAATGTTTGCCTTATATTTCCTATTAATCGAAAAATATCTCTTAATATCTTTCTTAGATGAGTCGAAAGTCAAATTATTTTAATGCAGTTTTGTTCCAAAGATCGAGTGAATTCTAAAAACACCTTTATAATTGAAATGGGGCAATTTTTTACGAAGATATGGCCATTTATTTCAAGGTAGACCCTATTTAATGCTTTCCATATATTTTCTGTTAATCAACAATATCCTTTAATATCTTTCTTAGATGAGTCGTAAGTCAAATTATTTTAATGCAGTTTTGTTCCAAAGATTGAGTGAATTCCAAAAACACCTCTATAATTGAAATGGGGCAATTTGAGACAAAGATATGGCCAATTATTTCAAGGTTGACCCTATTTAATGTTTGGCTTATATTTTCTATTAATCGAAGAATATCCCTTACTATCTTTCTTAGATGAGCCGGGAGTCAAATTATTTTAATGCAGTTTTGTTTCAAAGATCAAGTGAATTCTAAAAACACCTTTATAATTGAAATGGGCCAATTTGAGACAAAGATATGGCCATTTATTTCAAGGTTGACCCTATTTAATGCTTTCCATATATTTTCTATTTATCGAAGAATATCCCTTAATATCCTTCTTAGATGAGTTGGAAGTCAAATTATTTTAATGCAGTTTTGTTCCAAAGATCGAGCGAATTCCAAAAACATCTTTATAATTGAAATGGGGTAATTTTTGACGAAGATATGGCCATTTATTTCAAGGTAGACCCTATTTAATGCTTTCCATATATTTTCTATTTATCGAAGAATATCCCTTAAAATCTTTCTTAGATGAGTCGGAAGTCAAATTATTTTAATGCAGTTTTGTTTTAAAGATCGAGTGAATTCTAAAAACACCTTTATAATTGAAATGGGGCAACTTTTGACGAAGATATGGCCATTTATTTCAAGGTAGACCCTATTTAATGCTTTCCATATATTTTCTATTTTTCGAAGAATATCCCTTACTATCTTTCTTAGATGAGTCGGAAGTCAAATTATTTTAATGCAGTTTTGTTCCAAAGATCGAGTGAATTCTAAAAACACCTTTATAATTGAAATGGGCCAATTTGAGACAAAGATATGGCCATTTATTTCAAGGTTGACCCTATTTAATGTTTGCCTTATATTTTCTATTAATCGAAGAATATCTCTTAATATCTTTCTTAGATGAGTCGGAAGTCAAATTATTTTAATGCAGTTTTGTTCCAAAGATCGAGTGAATTCTAAAAACACCTTTATAATTGAAATGGGGCAATTTTTTACGAAGATATGGCCATTTATTTCAAGGTAGACCCTATTTAATGCTTTCCATATATTTTCTGTTAATCAACAATATCCTTTAATATCTTTCTTAGATGAGTCGTAAGTCAAATTATTTTAATGCAGTTTTGTTCCAAAGATTGAGTGAATTCCAAAAACACCTCTATAATTGAAATGGGGCAATTTGAGACAAAGATATGGCCAATTATTTCAAGGTTGACCCTATTTAATGTTTGGCTTATATTTTCTATTAATCGAAGAATATCCCTTACTATCTTTCTTAGATGAGCCGGGAGTCAAATTATTTTAATGCAGTTTTGTTTCAAAGATCAAGTGAATTCTAAAAACACCTTTATAATTGAAAGGGGGCAATTTGAGACAAAGATATGGCCATTTATTTCAAGGTTGACCCTATTTAATGTTTGCCTTATATTTTCTATTAATCGAAGAATATCTCTTAATATCTTTCTTAGATGAGTCGGAAGTCAAATTATTTTAATGCAGTTTTGTTCCAAAGATTGAGTGAATTCCAAAAACATCTTTATAATTGAAATGGGGCAATTTTTTACGAATATATGGCCATTTATTTCAAGGTAGACCCTATTTAATGCTTTCCATATATTTTCTATTTATCGAAGAATATCCCTTAATATCTTTCTTAGATGAGTCGGAAGTCAAATTATTTTAATGCAGTTTTGTTCCAAAGATCGAGTGAATTCTAAAAACACCTTTATAATTGAAATGGGGCAATTTTTTACGAAGATATGGCCATTTATTTCAAGGTAGACCCTATTTAATGCTTTCCATATATTTTCTGTTAATCAACAATATCCCTCAATATCTTTCTTAGATGAGTCGGAAGTCAAATTATTTTAATGCAGTTTTGTTCCAAAGATCGAGTGAATTCTAAAAACACCTTTATAATTGAAATGGGGCAATTTTTTACGAAGATATGGCCATTTATTTCAAGGTAGACCCTATTTAATGCTTTCCATATATTTTCTGTTAATCAACAATATCCCTTAATATCTTTCTTAGATGAGTCGGAAGTCAAATTATTTTAATGCAGTTTTGTTCCAAAGATTGAGTGAATTCTAAAAACACCTCTATGATTGAAATGGGGCAATTTGAGACAAAGATATGGCCATTTATTTCAAGGTTGACCCTATTTAATGCTTTCCATATATTTTCTATTTATCGAAGAATATTCCTTAATATCTGTCTTAGATGAGTTGGAAGTCAAATTATTTTAATGCAGTTTTGTTCCAAAGATCGAGTGAATTCTAAAAACACCTTTATAATTGAAATGGGGCAATTTTTTACGAAGATATGGCCATTTATTTCAAGGTAAACCCTATTTAATGCTTTCCATATATTTTCTAGAATTCGAAGAATATCCCTTAATATCTTTCTTAGATGAACGGAAGTCAAATTATTTTAATGCAGTTTTGTTTCAAAGATCGAGCAAATTCTAAAAACACCTTTATAATTGAAATGGGCCAATTTGAGACAAAGATATGGCCAATTATTTCAAGGTTGACCCTATTTAATGTTTGGCTTATATTTTCTATTAATCGAAGAATATCCCTTAATATCTTTCTTAGATGAGTCGGAAGTCAAATTAATTTAATGCAGTTTTCTTTCAAAAGATCAAGTGAATTCTAAAAACACCTTTATAATTGAAATGGGCCAATTTAAGACAAAGATATGGCCATTTATTTCAAGGTTGACCCTATTTAATGCTTTCCATATATTTTCTATTTATCGAAGAATATTCCTTAATATCTGTCTTAGATGAGTTGGAAGTCAAATTATTTTAATGCAGTTTTGTTCCAAAGATCGAGTGAATTCTAAAAACACCTTTATAATTGAAATGGGGCAATTTTTTACGAAGATATGGCCATTTATTTCAAGGTAGACCCTATTTAATGCTTTCCATATATTTTCTATTTATCGAAGAATATCCCTTAATATCTTTCTTAGATGAGTCGGAAGTCAAATTATTTTAATGCAGTTTTGTTCCAAAGATCGAGTGAATTCTAAAAACACCTTTATAATTGAAATGGGGCAATTTTTTACGAAGATATGGCCATTTATTTCAAGGTAGACCCTATTTAATGCTTTCCATATATTTTCTGTTAATCAACAATATCCCTTAATATCTTTCTTAGATGAGTCGGAAGTCAAATTATTTTAATGCAGTTTTGTTCCAAAGATCGAGTGAATTCTAAAAACACCTTTATAATTGAAATGGGCCAATTTGAGACAAAGATATGGCCATTTATTTCAAGGTTGACCCTATTTAATGTTTGGCTTATTATTTCTATTAATCGAAGAATATCTCTTAATATCTTTCTTAGATGAGTTGGAAGTCAAATTATTTTAATGCAGTTTTGTTCCAAAGATCGAGTGAATTCTAAAAACACCTTTATAATTGAAATGGGCCAATTTGAGACAAAGATATGGCCATTTATTTCAAGGTTGACCCTATTTAATGTTTGCCTTATATTTTCTATTAATCGAAGAATATCTCTTAATATCTTTCTTAGATGAGTCGGAAGTCAAATTATTATAATGCAGTTTTGTTCCAAAGATTGAGTGAATTCTAAAAACACCTTTGTAATTGAAATGGGGCAATTTTTTACGAAGATATGGCCATTTATTTCAAGGTAGACCCTATTTAATGCTTTCCATATATTTTCTATTTATCGAAGAATATCCCTTAATATCTTTCTTAGATGAGTCGGAAGTCAAATTATTTTAATGCAGTTTTGTTCCAAAGATCGAGTGAATTCTAAAAACACCTTTATAATTGAAATGGGGCAATTTTTTACGAAGATATGGCCATTTATTTCAAGGTAGACCCTATTTAATGCTTTCCATATATTTTCTATTTATCGAAGAATATCCCTTAATATCTTTCTTAGATGAGTCGGAAGTCAAATTATTTTAATGCAGTTTTGTTCCAAAGATCGAGTGAATTCTAAAAACACCTTTATAATTGAAATGGGGCAACTTTTGACGAAGATATGGCCATTTATTTCAAGGTAGACCCTATTTAATGCTTTCCATATATTTTCTGTTAATCAACAATATCCCTTAATATCTTTCTTAGATGAGTCGGAAGTCAAATTATTTTAATGCAGTTTTGTTCCAAAGATCGAGTGAATTCTAAAAACACCTTTATAATTGAAATGGGCCAATTTGAGACAAAGATATGGCCATTTATTTCAAGGTTGACCCTATTTAATGTTTGGCTTATTATTTCTATTAATCGAAGAATATCTCTTAATATCTTTCTTAGATGAGTTGGAAGTCAAATTATTTTAATGCAGTTTTGTTCCAAAGATCGAGTGAATTCTAAAAACACCTTTATAATTGAAATGGGGCAATTTTTTACGAAGATATGGCCATTTATTTCAAGGTAGACCCTATTTAATGCTTTCCATATATTTTCTATTTATCGAAGAATATCCCTTAATATCTTTCTTAGATGAGTCGGAAGTCAAATTATTTTAATGCAGTTTTGTTCCAAAGATCGAGTGAATTCTAAAAACACCTTTATAATTGAAATGGGGCAATTTTTTACGAAGATATGGCCATTTATTTCAAGGTAGACCCTATTTAATGCTTTCCATATATTTTCTGTTAATCAACAATATCCCTTAATATCTTTCTTAGATGAGTCGGAAGTCAAATTATTTTAATGCAGTTTTGTTCCAAAGATCGAGTGAATTCTAAAAACACCTTTATAATTGAAATGGGCCAATTTGAGACAAAGATATGGCCATTTATTTCAAGGTTGACCCTATTTAATGCTTTCCATATATTTTCTATTTATCGAAGAATATCCCTTAATATCCTTCTTAGATGAGTTGGAAGTCAAATTATTTTAATGCAGTTTTGTTCCAAAGATCGAGCGAATTCCAAAAACATCTTTATAATTGAAATGGGGTAATTTTTGACGAAGATATGGCCATTTATTTCAAGGTAGACCCTATTTAATGCTTTCCATATATTTTCTATTTATCGAAGAATATCCCTTAAAATCTTTCTTAGATGAGTCGGAAGTCAATTTATTTTAATGCAGTTTTGTTTTAAAGATCGAGTGAATTCTAAAAACACCTTTATAATTGAAATGGGGCAACTTTTTGACGAAGATATGGCCATTTATTTCAAGGTTGACCCTATTTAATGCTTTTCATATATTTTCTATTTTTCGAAGAATATCCCTTACTATCTTTCTTAGATGAGTCGGAAGTCAAATTATTTTAATGCAGTTTTGTTCCAAAGATCGAGTGAATTCTAAAAACACCTTTATAATTGAAATGGGCCAATTTGAGACAAAGATATGGCCATTTATTTCAAGGTTGACCCTATTTAATGTTTGCCTTATATTTTCTATTAATCGAAGAATATCTCTTAATATCTTTCTTAGATGAGTTGGAAGTCAAATTATTTTAATGCAGTTTTGTTCCAAAGATCGAGCGAATTCCAAAAACATCTTTATAATTGAAATGGGGTAATTTTTGACGAAGATATGGCCATTTATTTCAAGGTAGACCCTATTTAATGCTTTCCATATATTTTCTATTTATCGAAGAATATCCCTTAATATCCTTCTTAGATGAGTTGGAAGTCAAATTATTTTAATGCAGTTTTGTTCCAAAGATCGAGCGAATTCCAAAAACATCTTTATAATTGAAATGGGGTAATTTTTGACGAAGATATGGCCATTTATTTCAAGGTAGACCCTATTTACTGCTTTCCTTATATTTTCTATTTATCGAAGAATATCCCTTAATCTCTTTCTTAGATGAGTCGGAAGTCAAATTATTTTAATGCAGTTTTGTTTTAAAGATCGAGTGAATTCTAAAAACACCTTTATAATTGAAATGGGGCAATTTTTGACGAAGATATGGCCATTTATTTCAAGGTTGACCCTATTTAATGCTTTCCATAAATTTTCTATTTATCGAAGAATATCCCTTAATATCTTTCTTAGATGAGTCGGAAGTCAAATTATTTTAATGCAGTTTTGTTCCAAAGATCGAGTGAATTCTAAAAACACCTTTATAATTGAAATGGGGCAATTTTTTACGAAGATATGGCCATTTATTTCAAGGTAGACCCTATTTAATGCTTTCCATATATTTTCTATTTATCGAAGAATATCCCTTAATATCTTTCTTAGATGAGTCGGAAGTCAAATTATTTTAATGCAGTTTTGTTCCAAAGATCGAGTGAATTCTAAAAACACCTTTATAATTGAAATGGGGCAATTTTTTACGAAGATATGGCCATTTATTTCAAGGTAGACCCTATTTAATGTTTGCCTTATATTTTCTATTAATCGAAGAATATCTCTTAATATCTTTCTTAGATGAGTCGGAAGTCAAATTATTATAATGCAGTTTTGTTCCAAAGATTGAGTGAATTCTAAAAACACCTTTATAATTGAAATGGGGCAACTTTTGACGAAGATATGGCCATTTATTTCAAGGTAGACCCTATTTAATGCTTTCCATATATTTTCTGTTAATCAACAATATCCCTTAATATCTTTCTTAGATGAGTCGGAAGTCAAATTATTTTAATGCAGTTTTGTTCCAAAGATCGAGTGAATTCTAAAAACACCTTTATAATTGAAATGGGCCAATTTGAGACAAAGATATGGCCATTTATTTCAAGGTTGACCCTATTTAATGTTTGGCTTATTATTTCTATTAATCGAAGAATATCTCTTAATATCTTTCTTAGATGAGTTGAAAGTCAAATTCTTTTAATGCAGTTTTGTTCCAAAGATCGAGTGAATTCTAAAAACACCTTTATAATTGAAATGGGGCAATTTTTTACGAAGATATGGCCATTTATTTCAAGGTAGACCCTATTTAATGCTTTCCATATATTTTCTATTTATCGAAGAATATCCCTTAATATCTTTCTTAGATGAGTCGGAAGTCAAATTATTTTAATGCAGTTTTGTTCCAAAGATCGAGTGAATTCTAAAAACACCTTTATAATTGAAATGGGGCAATTTTTTACGAAGATATGGCCATTTATTTCAAGGTAGACCCTATTTAATGCTTTCCATATATTTTCTGTTAATCAACAATATCCCTTAATATCTTTCTTAGATGAGTCGGAAGTCAAATTATTTTAATGCAGTTTTGTTCCAAAGATCGAGTGAATTCTAAAAACACCTTTATAATTGAAATGGGCCAATTTGAGACAAAGATATGGCCATTTATTTCAAGGTTGACCCTATTTAATGCTTTCCATATATTTTCTATTTATCGAAGAATATCCCTTAATATCTTTCTTAGATGAGTTGGAAGTCAAATTATTTTAATGCAGTTTTGTTCCAAAGATCGAGCGAATTCCAAAAAAATCTTTATAATTGAAATGGGGTAATTTTTGACGAAGATATGGCCATTTATTTCAAGGTAGACCCTATTTAATGCTTTCCATATATTTTCTATTAATCGAAGAATATCCCTTAATATCTTTCTTAGATGAGTTGGAAGTCAAATTATTTTAATGCAGTTTTGTTCCAAAGATCAAGTGAATTCTAAAAACACCTTTATAATTGAAATGGGGCAATTTTTTACGAAGATATGGCCATTTATTTCAAGGTAGACCCTATTTAATGCTTTCCATATATTTTCTATTTATCGAAGAATATCCCTTAATATCTTTCTTAGATGAGTCGGAAGTCAAATTATTTTAATGCAGTTTTGTTCCAAAGATCGAGTGAATTCTAAAAACACCTTTATAATTGAAATGGGGCAATTTTTTACGAAGATATGGCCATTTATTTCAAGGTAGACCCTATTTAATGCTTTCCATATATTTTCTGTTAATCAACAATATCCCTTAATATCTTTCTTAGATGAGTCGGAAGTCAAATTATTTTAATGCAGTTTTGTTCCAAAGATCGAGTGAATTCTAAAAACACCTTTATAATTGAAATGGGCCAATTTGAGACAAAGATATGGCCATTTATTTCAAGGTTGACCCTATTTAATGCTTTCCATATATTTTCTATTTATCGAAGAATATCCCTTAATATCCTTCTTAGATGAGTTGGAAGTCAAATTATTTTAATGCAGTTTTGTTCCAAAGATCGAGCGAATTCCAAAAACATCTTTATAATTGAAATGGGGTAATTTTTGACGAAGATATGGCCATTTATTTCAAGGTAGACCCTATTTAATGCTTTCCATATATTTTCTATTTATCGAAGAATATCCCTTAAAATCTTTCTTAGATGAATCGGAAGTCAAATTATTTTAATGCAGTTTTGTTTTAAAGATCGAGTGAATTCTAAAAACACCTTTATAATTGAAATGGGGCAATTTTTTACGAAGATATGGCCATTTATTTCAAGGTAGACCCTATTTAATGCTTTCCATATATTTTCTATTTTTCGAAGAATATCCCTTACTATCTTTCTTAGATGAGTCGGAAGTCAAATTATTTTAATGCAGTTTTGTTCCAAAGATCGAGTGAATTCTAAAAACACCTTTATAATTGAAATGGGCCAATTTGAGACAAAGATATGGCCATTTATTTCAAGGTTGACCCTATTTAATGTTTGCCTTATATTTTCTATTAATCGAAGAATATCTCTTAATATCTTTCTTAGATGAGTCGGAAGTCAAATTATTTTAATGCAGTTTTGTTCCAAAGATCGAGTGAATTCTAAAAACACCTTTATAATTGAAATGGGGCAATTTTTTACGAAGATATGGCCATTTATTTCAAGGTAGACCCTATTTAATGCTTTCCATATATTTTCTGTTAATCAACAATATCCTTTAATATCTTTCTTAGATGAGTCGTAAGTCAAATTATTTTAATGCAGTTTTGTTCCAAAGATTGAGTGAATTCCAAAAAACACTTATAATTGAAATGGGGCAATTTGAGACAAAGATATGGCCAATTATTTCAAGGTTGACCCTATTTAATGTTTGGCTTATATTTTCTATTAATCGAAGAATATCCCTTAATATCTTTCTTAGATGAGTCGGAAGTCAAATTAATTTAATGCAGTTTTCTTTCCAAAGATCAAGTGAATTCTAAAAACACCTTTATAATTGAAATGGGCCAATTTAAGACAAAGATATGGCCATTTATTTCAAGGTTGACCCTATTTAATGCTTTCCATATATTTTCTATTTATCGAAGAATATTCCTTAATATCTGTCTTAGATGAGTTGGAAGTCAAATTATTTTAATGCAGTTTTGTTTTAAAGATCGAGTGAATTCTAAAAACACCTTTATAATTGAAATGGGGCAATTTTTTACGAAGATATGGCCATTTATTTCAAGGTAGACCCTATTTAATGCTTTCCATATATTTTCTATTTATCGAAGAATATCCCTTAATATCTTTCTTAGATGAGTCGGAAGTCAAATTATTTTAATGCAGTTTTGTTCCAAAGATCGAGTGAATTCTAAAAACACCTTTATAATTGAAATGGGGCAATTTTTTACGAAGATATGGCCATTTATTTCAAGGTAGACCCTATTTAATGCTTTCCATATATTTTCTGTTAATCAACAATATCCCTTAATATCTTTCTTAGATGAGTTGGAAGTCAAATTATTTTAATGCAGTTTTGTTCCAAAGATCGATTGAATTCTAAAAACACCTTTATAATTGAAATGGGCCAATTTGAGACAAAGATATGGCCATTTATTTCAAGGTTGACCCTATTTAATGTTTGGCTTATTATTTCTATTAATCGAAGAATATCTCTTAATATCTTTCTTAGATGAGTTGGAAGTCAAATTATTTTAATGCAGTTTTGTTCCAAAGATCAAGTGAATTCTAAAAACACCTTTATAATTGAAATGGGCCAATTTGAGACAAAGATATGGCCATTTATTTCAAGGTTGACCCTATTTAATGTTTGCCTTATATTTTCTATTAATCGAAGAATATCTCTTAATATCTTTCTTAGATGAGTCGGAAGTCAAATTATTATAATGCAGTTTTGTTCCAAAGATTGAGTGAATTCTAAAAACACCTTTATAATTGAAATGGGGCAATTTTTTACGAAGATATGGCCATTTATTTCAAGGTAGACCCTATTTAATGCTTTCCATAAATTTTCTATTTATCGAAGAATATCCCTTAATATCTTTCTTAGATGAGTCGGAAGTCAAATTATTTTAATGCAGTTTTGTTCCAAAGATCGAGTGAATTCTAAAAACACCTTTATAATTGAAATGGGGCAATTTTTTACGAAGATATGGCCATTTATTTCAAGGTAGACCCTATTTAATGCTTTCCATATATTTTCTATTTATCGAAGAATATCCCTTAATATCTTTCTTAGATGAGTCGGAAGTCAAATTATTTTAATGCAGTTTTGTTCCAAAGATCGAGTGAATTCTAAAAACACCTTTATAATTGAAATGGGGCAATTTTTTACGAAGATATGGCCATTTATTTCAAGGTAGACCCTATTTAATGTTTGCCTTATATTTTCTATTAATCGAAGAATATCTCTTAATATCTTTCTTAGATGAGTCGGAAGTCAAATTATTATAATGCAGTTTTGTTCCAAAGATTGAGTGAATTCTAAAAACACCTTTATAATTGAAATGGGGCAACTTTTGACGAAGATATGGCCATTTATTTCAAGGTAGACCCTATTTAATGCTTTCCATATATTTTCTGTTAATCAACAATATCCCTTAATATCTTTCTTAGATGAGTCGGAAGTCAAATTATTTTAATGCAGTTTTGTTCCAAAGATCGAGTGAATTCTAAAAACACCTTTATAATTGAAATGGGCCAATTTGAGACAAAGATATGGCCATTTATTTCAAGGTTGACCCTATTTAATGTTTGGCTTATTATTTCTATTAATCGAAGAATATCTCTTAATATCTTTCTTAGATGAGTTGAAAGTCAAATTCTTTTAATGCAGTTTTGTTCCAAAGATCGAGTGAATTCTAAAAACACCTTTATAATTGAAATGGGGCAATTTTTTACGAAGATATGGCCATTTATTTCAAGGTAGACCCTATTTAATGCTTTCCATATATTTTCTATTTATCGAAGAATATCCCTTAATATCTTTCTTAGATGAGTCGGAAGTCAAATTATTTTAATGCAGTTTTGTTCCAAAGATCGAGTGAATTCTAAAAACACCTTTATAATTGAAATGGGGCAATTTTTTACGAAGATATGGCCATTTATTTCAAGGTAGACCCTATTTAATGCTTTCCATATATTTTCTGTTAATCAACAATATCCCTTAATATCTTTCTTAGATGAGTCGGAAGTCAAATTATTTTAATGCAGTTTTGTTCCAAAGATCGAGTGAATTCTAAAAACACCTTTATAATTGAAATGGGCCAATTTGAGACAAAGATATGGCCATTTATTTCAAGGTTGACCCTATTTAATGCTTTCCATATATTTTCTATTTATCGAAGAATATCCCTTAATATCTTTCTTAGATGAGTTGGAAGTCAAATTATTTTAATGCAGTTTTGTTCCAAAGATCGAGCGAATTCCAAAAACATCTTTATAATTGAAATGGGGTAATTTTTGACGAAGATATGGCCATTTATTTCAAGGTAGACCCTATTTAATGCTTTCCATATATTTTCTATTTATCGAAGAATATCCCTTAAAATCTTTCTTAGATGAGTCGGAAGTCAAATTATTTTAATGCAGTTTTGTTTTAAAGATCGAGTGAATTCTAAAAACACCTTTATAATTGAAATGGGGCAATTTTTGACGAAGATATGGCCATTTATTTCAAGGTTGACCCTAGTTAATGCTTTCCATATATTTTCTATTTATCCAAGAATATCGCTTATATCTTTCTTAGATGAGTCGGAAGTCAAATTATTTTAATGCAGTTTGTTCCAAGGATCGAGTGAATTCTAAAAACACCTTTATAATTGAAATGGGGCAATTTTTGACGAAGATATGGCCATTTATTTCAAGGTAGATCCTATTTAATGCTTTCCATATATTTTCTGTTAGTCAAGAATTTCCCTTAATATCTTTCTTAGATGAGTCGGAAGTCAAATTATTTTAATGCAGTTTTATTCCAAAGATTGAGTGAATTCTAAAAAACCCTTTATAATTGAAATGGGTCAATTTGAGACAAAGATATGGCCATTTATTTCAAGGTTGACCCTATTTAATGTTTGCCTTATATTTTCTATTAATCGAAGAATATCTCTTAATATCTTTCTTAGATGAGTCGGAAGTCAAATTATTTTAATGCAGTTTTGTTTTAAAGATCGAGTGAATTCTAAAAACACCTTTATAATTGAAATGGGGCAATTTTTGACGAAGATATGGCCATTTATTTCAAGGTAGACCCTATTTAATGCTTTCCATATATTTTCTGTTAATCGAACAATATCCTTTAATATCTTTCTTAGATGAGTCGTAAGTCAAATAATTTTAATGCAGTTTTGTTCCAAAGATTGAGTGAATTCCAAAAACACCTCTATAATTGAAATGGGGCAATTTGAGACAAAGATATGGCCAATTATTTCAAGGTTGACCCTATTTAATGTTTGGCTTATATTTTCTATTAATCGAAGAATATCCCTTAATATCTTTCTTAGATGAGCCGGGAGTCAAATTATTTTAATGCAGTTTTGTTTCAAAGATCAAGTGAATTCTAAAAACACCTTTATATTTGAAAGGGGGCAATTTGAGACAAAGATATGGCTATTTATTTCAAGGTTGACCCTATTTAATGTTTGCCTTATATTTTCTATTAATCGAAGAATATCTCTTAATATCTTTCTTAGATGAGTCGGAAGTCAAATTATTTTAATGCAGTTTTGTTCCAAAGATTGAGTGAATTCTAAAAACACCTTTATAATTGAAATGGGGCAATTTTTTACGAATATATGGCCATTTATTTCAAGGTAGACCCTATTTAATGCTTTCCATATATTTTCTATTTATCGAAGAATATCCCTTAATATCTTTCTTAGATGAGTCGGAAGTCAAATTATTTTAATGCAGTTTTGTTCCAAAGATTGAGTGAATTCTAAAAACACCTTTATAATTGAAATGGGGCAATTTTTTACGAAGATATGGCCATTTATTTCAAGGTAGACCCTATTTAATGCTTTTCAAATATTTTCTATTTATCAACAATATCCCTTAATATCTTTCTTAGATGAGTCGGAAGTCAAATTATTTTAATGCAGTTTTGTTCCAAAGATCGAGTGAATTCTAAAAACACCTTTATAATTGAAATTGGGCAATTTTAGATAAAGATATGGCCATTTATTTCAAGGTTGACCCTATTTAATGTTTGCCTTATATTTTCTATTAATCGAAGAATATCTCTTAATATCTTTCTTAGATGAGTCGAAAGTCAAATTATTTTAATGCAGTTTTGTTCCAAAGATCAAGTGAATTCTAAAAACACCTTTATAATTGAAATGGGGCAATTTGAGACGAAGATATGGCCATTTATTTCAAGGTAGACCCTATTTAATGCTTTGCCATATATTTTCTATTAATCGAAGAATATCTCTTAATATCTTTCTTAGATGAGTCGGAAGTCAAATTATTTTAATGCAGTTTTGTTCCAAAGATTGAGTGAATTCCAAAAACACCTTTATAATTGAAATGGGGCAATTTTTGACGAAGATATGGCCATTTATTTTCAAGTAGACCCTATTTAATGCTTTCCATATATTTTCTATTTATCGAAGAATATCCCTTTATATCTTTCTTAGATGAGTCGGGAGTCAAATTATTTTAATGCAGTTTTGTTCCAAAGATCGAGTGAATTCTAAAAACACCTTTATAATTGAAATGGGGCAATTTTTGACGAAGATATGGCCATTTATTTCAAGGTAGACCCTATTTAATGCTTGCCATATATTTTCTATTAATCGAAGAATATCCCTTAATATCTTTCTTAGATGAGTCGGAAGTCAAATTATTTTAATGCAGTTTTGTTCCAAAGATCGAGTGAATTCTAAAAACACCTTTATAATTGAAATGGGGCAATTTTTGACGAAGATATGGCCATTTATTTCAAGGTAGACCCTATTTAATGCTTTCCATATATTTTCTATTTATCGAAGAATATCCCTTAATATCTTTCTTAGATGAGTCGGAAGTCAAATTATTTTAATGCAGTTTTGTTCCAAAGATCGAGTGAATTCTAAAAACACCTTTATAATTGAAATGGGGCAATTTTTTACGAAGATATGGCCATTTATTTCAAGGTAGACCCTATTTATTGCTTTCCATATATTTTCTGTTAATCAACAATATCCCTTAATATCTTTCTTAGCTGAGTCGGAAGTCAAATTATTTTAATGCAGTTTTGTTCCAAAGATCAAGTGAAATCTAAAAACACCTTTATAATTGAAATGGAGCAACTTTTGACGAAGATATGGCCATTTATTTCAAGGTAGAGCCTATTTAATATTTTCCATATATTTTCTGTTAATCAACAATATCCCTTAATATCTTTCTTAGATGAGTCGGAAGTCAACTTATTTTAATGCAGTTTTGTTCCAAAGATCGAGTGAATTCTAAAAACACCTTTATAATTGAAATGGGGCAATTTGAGACGAAGATATGGCCATTTATTTCAAGGTTGACCCTATTTAATGCTTTCCATATATTTTCTATTTATCGAAGAATATCCCTTAATATCCTTCTTAGATGAGTCGGAAGTCAAATTATTTTAATGCAGTTTTGTTTCAAAGATCAAGTGAATTCTAAAAACACCTTTATATTTGAAATGGGGCAATTTTTGACGAAGATATGGCCATTTATTTCAAGGTAGACCCTATTTAATGCTTTCCATATATTTTCTATTTTTCGAAGAATATCCCTTAAAATCTTTCTTAGATGAGTCGGAAGTCAAATTATTTTAATGCAGTTTTGTTTTAAAGATCGAGTGAATTCTAAAAACACCTTTATAATTGAAATGGGGCAATTTTTGACGAAGATATGGCCATTTATTTCAAGGTAGACCCTATTTAATGCTTTCCATATATTTTCTATTTATCGAAGAATATCCCTTACTATCTTTCTTAGATGAGTCGGAAGTCAAATTATTTTAATGCAGTTTTGTTCCAAAGATCGAGTGAATTCTAAAAACACCTTTATAATTGAAATGGGCCAATTTGAGACAAAGATATGGCCATTTATTTCAAGGTAGACCCTATTTAATGCTTTCCATATATTTTCTATTTATCGAAGAATATCTCTTAATATCTTTCTTAGATGAGTCGGAAGTCAAATTATTTTAATGCAGTTTTGTTCCAAAGATCGAGTGAATTCTAAAAACACCTTTATAATTGAAATGGGGCAATTTTTTACGAAGATATGGCCATTTATTTCAAGGTAGACCCTATTTAATGCTTTCCATATATTTTCTGTTAATCAACAATATCCTTTAATATCTTTCTTAGATGAGTCGTAAGTCAAATTATTTTAATGCAGTTTTGTTCCAAAGATTGAGTGAATTCTAAAAACAACTTTATAATTGAAATGGGCCAATTTGAGACAAAGATATGGCCATTTATTTCAAGGTTGACCCTATTTAATGTTTGGCTTATTATTTCTATTAATCGAAGAATATCTCTTAATATCTTTCTTAGATGAGTTGGAAGTCAAATTATTTTAATGCAGTTGTGTTCCAAAGATCGAGTGAATTCTAAAAACACCTTTATAATTGAAATGGGGCAATTTTTTACGAAGATATGGCCATTTATTTCAAGGTAGACCCTATTTAATGCTTTCCATATATTTTCTATTTATCGAAGAATATCCCTTAATATCTTTCTTAGATGAGTCGGAAGTCAAATTATTTTAATGCAGTTTTGTTCCAAAGATCGAGTGAATTCTAAAAACACCTTTATAATTGAAATAGGGCAATTTTTTTACGAAGATATGGCCATTTATTTCAAGGTAGACCCTATTTAATGCTTTCCATATATTTTCTGTTACTCAACAATATCCCTTAATATCTTTCTTAGATGAGTCGGAAGTCAAATTATTTTAATGCAGTTTTGTTCCAAAGATCGAGTGAATTCTAAAAACACCTTTATAATTGAAATGGGCCAATTTGAGACAAAGATATGGCCATTTATTTCAAGGTTGACCCTATTTAATGCTTTCCATATATTTTCTATTTATCGAAGAATATCCCTTAATATCCTTCTTAGATGAGTTGGAAGTCAAATTATTTTAATGCAGTTTTGTTCCAAAGATCGAGCGAATTCCAAAAACATCTTTATAATTGAAATGGGGTAATTTTTGACGAAGATATGGCCATTTATTTCAAGGTTGACCCTATTTAATGTTTGGCTTATTATTTCTATTAATCGAAGAATATCCCTTAATATCCTTCTTAGATGAGTCGGAAGTCAAATTATTTTAATGCAGTTTTGTTCCAAAGATCGAGTGAATTCTAAAAACACCTTTATAATTGAAATGGGGCAATTTTTGACGAAGATATGGCCATTTATTTCAAGGTAGACCCTATTTAATGCTTTCCATATATTTTCTATTTTTCGAAGAATATCCCTTACTATCTTTCTTAGATGAGTCGGAAGTCAAATTATTTTAATGCAGTTTTGTTCCAAAGATCGAGTGAATTCTAAAAACACCTTTATAATTGAAATGGGCCAATTTGAGACAAAGATATGGCCATTTATTTCAAGGTTGACCCTATTTAATGTTTGCCTTATATTTTCTATTAATCGAAGAATATCTCTTAATATCTTTCTTAGATGAGTCGGAAGTCAAATTATTTTAATGCAGTTTTGTTCCAAAGATCGAGTGAATTCTAAAAACACCTTTATAATTGAAATGGGGCAATTTTTTACGAAGATATGGCCATTTATTTCAAGGTAGACCCTATTTAATGCTTTCCATATATTTTCTGTTAATCAACAATATCCTTTAATATCTTTCTTAGATGAGTCGTAAGTCAAATTATTTTAATGCAGTTTTGTTCCAAAGATTGAGTGAATTCCAAAAACACCTCTATAATTGAAATGGGGCAATTTGAGACAAAGATATGGCCAATTATTTCAAGGTTGACCCTATTTAATGTTTGGCTTATATTTTCTATTAATCGAAGAATATCCCTTACTATCTTTCTTAGATGAGCCGGGAGTCAAATTATTTTAATGCAGTTTTGTTTCAAAGATCAAGTGAATTCTAAAAACACCTTTATAATTGAAAGGGGGCAATTTGAGACGAAGATATGGCCATTTATTTCAAGGTTGACCCTATTTAATGTTTGGCTTATATTTTCTATTAATCGAAGAAAATCCCTTAGTATCATTCTTAGATGAGTCGGAAGTCAAATTATTTTAATGCAGTTTTGTTCCAAAGACCGAGTGAATTCTAAAAACACCTTTATAATTGAAATGGGGCAATTTTTGACGAAGATATGGCCATTTATTTCAAGGTAGACCCTATTTAATGCTTTCCATATATTTTCTATTTATCGAAGAATATCCCTTAATATATTTCTTAGATGAGTCGGAAGTCAAATTATTTTAATGCAGTTTTGTTCCAAAGATCAAGTGAATTCTAAAAACACCTTTATAATTGAAATGGGGCAATTTTTTACGAAGATATGGCCATTTATTTCAAGGTAGACCCTATTTAATGCTTTTCATATATTTTCTGTTAATCAACAATATCCCTTAATATCTTTCTTAGATGAGTCGGAAGTCAAATTATTTTAACGCAGTTTTGTTCCAAAGATCGAGTGAATTCTAAAAACACCTTTATAATTGAAATGGAGCAATTTTTGACGAAGATATGGCCATTTATTTCAAGGTAGACCCTATTTAATGCTTTCCATATATTTTCTGTTAATCAACAATATCCCTTAATATCTTTCTTAGATGAGTCGGAAGTCAAATTATTTTAATGCAGTTTTGTTCCAAAGATTGAGTGAATTCTAAAAACACCTTTATAATTGAAATGGGGCAATTTAAGACAAAGATATGGCCATTTATTTCAAGGTTGACCCTATTTAATGCTTTCCATGTATTTTCTATTTATCGAAGAATATTCCTTAATATCTGTCTTAGATGAGTTGGAAGTCAAATTATTTTAATGCAGTTTTGTTCCAAAGATCGAGTGAATTCTAAAAACACCTTTATAATTGAAATGGGGCAATTTTTTACGAAGATATGGCCATTTATTTCAAGGTAGACCCTATTTAATGCTTTCCATATATTTTCTGTTAATCAACAATATCCCTTAATATCTTTCTTAGATGAGTCGGAAGTCAAATTATTTTAATGCAGTTTTGTTCCAAAGATCGAGTGAATTCTAAAAACACCTTTATAATTGAAATGGGGCAATTTTTTACGAAGATATGGCCATTTATTTCAAGGTAGACCCTATTTAATGCTTTCCATATATTTTCTGTTAATCAACAATATCCTTTAATATCTTTCTTAGATGAGTCGTAAGTCAAATAATTTTAATGCAGTTTTGTTCCAAAGATTGAGTGAATTCCAAAAACACCTCTATAATTGAAATGGGGCAATTTGAGACAAAGATATGGCCAATTATTTCAAGGTTGACCCTATTTAATGTTTGGCTTATATTTTCTATTAATCGAAGAATATCCCTTACTATCTTTCTTAGATGAGCCGGGAGTCAAATTATTTTAATGCAGTTTTGTTTCAAAGATCAAGTGAATTCTAAAAACACCTTTATAATTGAAAGGGGGCAATTTGAGACAAAGATATGGCCATTTATTTCAAGGTTGACCCTATTTAATGTTTGCCTTATATTTTCTATTAATCGAAGAATATCTCTTAATATCTTTCTTAGATGAGTCGGAAGTCAAATTATTTTAATGCAGTTTTGTTCCAAAGATCGAGTGAATTCTAAAAACACCTTTATAATTGAAATGGGGCAATTTTTTACGAAGATATGGCCATTTATTTCAAGGTAGACCCTATTTAATGCTTTCCATATATTTTCTATTTATCGAAGAATATCCCTTAATATCTTTCTTAGATGAGTCGGAAGTCAAATTATTTTAATGCAGTTTTGTTCCAAAGATCGAGTGAATTCTAAAAACACCTTTATAATTGAAATGGGGCAATTTTTTACGAAGATATGGCCATTTATTTCAAGGTAGACCCTATTTAATGCTTTCCATATATTTTCTGTTAATCAACAATATCCCTTAATATCTTTCTTAGATGAGTCGGAAGTCAAATTATTTTAATGCAGTTTTGTTCCAAAGATCGAGTGAATTCTAAAAACACCTTTATAATTGAAATGGGGCAATTTTTTACGAAGATATGGCCATTTATTTCAAGGTAGACCCTATTTAATGCTTTCCATATATTTTCTGTTAATCAACAATATCCCTTAATATCTTTCTTAGATGAGTCGGAAGTCAAATTATTTTAATGCAGTTTTGTTCCAAAGATTGAGTGAATTCTAAAAACACCTCTATGATTGAAATGGGGCAATTTGAGACAAAGATATGGCCATTTATTTCAAGGTTGACCCTATTTAATGCTTTCCATATATTTTCTATTTATCGAAGAATATTCCTTAATATCTGTCTTAGATGAGTTGGAAGTCAAATTATTTTAATGCAGTTTTGTTCCAAAGATCAAGTGAATTCTAAAAACACCTTTATAATTGAAATGGGGCAATTTTTTACGAAGATATGGCCATTTATTTCAAGGTAGACCCTATTTAATGCTTTCCATATATTTTCTAGAATTCGAAGAATATCCCTTAATATCTTTCTTAGATGAACGGAAGTCAAATTATTTTAATGCAGTTTTGTTTCAAAGATCGAGTGAATTCTAAAAACACCTTTATAATTGAAATGGGGCAATTTGAGACAAAGATATGGCCAATTATTTCAAGGTTGACCCTATTTAATGCTTTCCATATATTTTCTGTTAATCAACAATATCCCTTAATATCTTTCTTAGATGAGTCGGAAGTCAAATTATTTTAATGCAGTTTTGTTTCAAAGATTGAGTGAATTCTAAAAACACCTTTATAATTGAAATGGGGCAATTTTTTACGAAGATATGGCCATTTATTTCAAGGTAGACCCTATTTAATGCTTTCCATATATTTTCTGTTAATCAACAATATCCCTTAATATCTTTCTTAGATGAGTCGGAAGTCAAATTATTTTAATGCAGTTTTGTTCCAAAGATCGAGCGAATTCCAAAAACACCTTTATAATTGAAATGGGGCAATTTTTGACGAAGATATGGCCATTTATTTCAAGGTTGACCCTATTTAATGTTTGCCTTATATTTTCTATTAATCGAAGAATATCTCTTAATATCTTTCTTAGATGAGTCGGAAGTCAAATTATTTTAATGCAGTTTTGTTCCAAAGATTGAGTGAATTCTAAAAACACCTTTATAATTGAAATGGGCCAATTTGAGACAAAGATATGGCCATTTATTTCAAGGTTGGTATTTAATGTTTGCCTTATATTTTCTATTAATCGAAGAATATCTCTTAATATCTTTCTTAGATGAGTCGGAAGTCGAATCATTTTAATGCAGTTTTGTTCCAAAGATCGATTGAATGCTAAAAACACCTTCATAATTTAAATGGGGCAATTTTTGACGAAGATATGGCCATTTATTTCATGGTAGACCCTATTTAATGCTTTCCATATATTTTCTATTTATCGAAGAATATCCCTTAATATCTTTTTTAGATGAGTCGGAAGTCAAATTATTTTAATGCAGTTTTGTTCCAAAGATCGAGCGAATTCCAAAAACACCTTTATAATTGAAATGGGGCAATTTTAGACGAAGATATGGCCATTTATTTCAAGGTAGACCCTATTTAATGCTTTCCATATATTTTCTATTTATCGAAGAATATCCCTTAATATCTTCCTTAGATGAGTCGGAAGTCAAATTATTTTAATGCAGTTTTGTTCCAAAGATTAAGTGAATTCTAAAAAACACCTTTATAATTGAAATGGGCCAATTTGAGACAAAGATATGGCCATTTATTTCAAGGTTGACCCTATTTAATGTTTGCCTTATATTTTCTATTAATCGAAGAATATCTCTTAATATCTTTCTTAGATGAGTCGGAAGTCAAATTATTTTAATGCAGTTTTGTTCCAAAGATCAATTGAATTCTAAAAACACCTTCATAATTGAAATGGGGCAATTTTAGATGAAGATATGGCCATTTATTTCAAGGTAGACCCTATTTAATGCTTTCCATATATTTTCTATTTATCGAAGAATATCCCTTAATATCTTTCTTAGATGAGTTGGAAGTCAAATTATTTTAATGCAGTTTTGTTCCAAAGATCGATTGAATTCTAAAAACACCTTCATAATTTAAATGGGGCAATTTTTGACGAAGATATGGCCATTTATTTCATGGTAGACCCTATTTAATGCTTTCCATATATTTTCTATTTATCGAAGAATATCCCTTAATATCCTTCTTAGATGAGTTGAAAGTCAAATAATTTTAATGCAGTTTTGTTCCAAAGATCGAGCGAATTCCAAAAACATCTTTATAATTGAAATGGGGCAATTTGAGACAAAGATATGGCCAATTATTTCAAGGTTGACCCTATTTAATGTTTGGCTTATATTTTCTATTAATCGAAGAATATCCCTTACTATCTTTCTTAGATGAGTCGGAAGTCAAATTATTTTAATGCAGTTTTGTTCCAAAGATCGAGTGAATTCTAAAAACACCTTTATAATTGAAATGGGCCAATTTGAGACAAAGATATGGCCATTTATTTCAAGGTTGACCCTATTTAATGTTTGCCTTATATTTTCTATTAATCGAAGAATATCTCTTAATATCTTTCTTAGATGAGTCGGAAGTCAAATTATTTTAATGCAGTTTTGTTCCAAAGATCGAGTGAATTCTAAAAACACCTTTATAATTGAAATGGGGCAATTTTTTACGAAGATATGGCCATTTATTTCAAGGTTGACCCTATTTAATGCTTTCCATATATTTTCTATTTATCGAAGAATATCCCTTAATATCTTTCTTAGATGAGTCGGAAGTCAAATTATTTTAATGCAGTTTTGTTCCAAAGATCGACTGAATTCTAAAAACACCTTTGTAATTGAAATGGGGCAATTTTTGACGAAGATATGGCCATTTATTTCAAGGTAGACCCTATTTAATGCTTTCCATATATTTTCTGTAATTCAAAAATGTCCCTTAATATCTTTCTTAGATGAGTCGGAAGTCAAATTATTTTAATGCAGTTTTGTTCCAAAGATCGAGTGAATTCTAAAAACACCTTTATAATTGAAATGGGGCAATTTTTGACGAAGATATGGCCATTTATTTCAACGTAGACCCTATTTAATGCTTTCCATATATTTTCTGTTAATCAAAAATATCCTTTAATATCTTTCTTAGATGAGCCGGAAGTCAAATTATTTTAATGCAGTTTTGTTTCAAAGATCAAGTGAATTCTAAAAACACCTTTATAATTGAAAGGGGGCAATTTGAGACAAAGATATGGCCAATTATTTCAAGGTTGACCCTATTTAATGTTTGGCTTATATTTTCTATTAATCGAAGAATATCCCTTACTATCTTTCTTAGATGAGTCGGAAGTCAAATTATATTAATGCAGTTTTGTTTCAAAGATCAAGTGAATTCTAAAAACACCTTTATAATTGAAAGGGGGCAATTTGAGACAAAGATATGGCCATTTATTTCAAGGTTGACCCTATTTAATGTTTGGCTTATTATTTCTATTAATCGAAGAATGTCTCTTAATATCTTTCTTAGATGAGTCGGAAGTCAAATTATTTTAATGCAGTTTTGTTCCAAAGATCGAGTGAATTCTAGAAACACCTTTATAATTGAAATGGGCCAATTTGAGACGAAGATATGGCCATTTATTTCAAGGTTGACCCTATTTAATGTTTGGCTTATTATTTCTATTAATCGAAGAATGTCTCTTAATATCTTTCTTAGATGAGTCGGAAGTCAAATTATTTTAATGCAGTTTTGTTCCAAAGATCGAGTGAATTCTAAAAACACCTTTATAATTGAAATGGGCCAATTTGAGACAAAGATATGGCCATTTATTTCAAGGTTGACCCTATTTAATGTTTGGCTTATATTTTCTATTAATCGAAGAATATCCCTTACTATCTTTCTTAGATGAGTCGGAAGTCAAATTATATTAATGCAGTTTTGTTCCAAAGCTTGAGCGAATTCTAAAAACACCTCTATAATTGAAATGGGGCAATTTGAGACAAAGATATGGCCAATTATTTCAAGGTTGACCCTATTTAATGTTTGGCTTATATTTTCTATTAATCGAAGAATATCCCTTACTATCTTTCTTAGATGAGTCGGAAGTCAAATTATATTAATGCAGTTTTGTTTCAAAGATCAAGTGAATTCTAAAAACACCTTTATAATTGAAAGGGGGCAATTTGAGACAAAGATATGGCCATTTATTTCAAGGTTGACCCTATTTAATGCTTTTCATATATTTTCTATTTTTCGAAGAATATCCCTTACTATCTTTCTTAGATGAGTCGGAAGTCAAATTATTTTAATGCAGTTTTGTTCCAAAGATCGAGTGAATTCTAAAAACACCTTTATAATTGAAATGGGCCAATTTGAGACAAAGATATGGCCATTTATTTCAAGGTTGACCCTATTTAATGCTTTCCATATATTTTCTATTTATCGAAGAATATCCCTTAATATCCTTCTTAGATGAGTTGGAAGTCAAATTATTTTAATGCAGTTTTGTTCCAAAGATCGAGCGAATTCCAAAAACATCTTTATAATTGAAATGGGGTAATTTTTGACGAAGATATGGCCATTTATTTCAAGGTAGACCCTATTTAATGCTTTCCATATATTTTCTATTTATCGAAGAATATCCCTTAAAATCTTTCTTAGATGAGTTGGAAGTCAAATTATTTTAATGCAGTTTTGTTCCAAAGATCGAGTGAATTCTAAAAACACCTTTATAATTGAAATGGGCCAATTTGAGACAAAGATATGGCCATTTATTTCAAGGTTGACCCTATTTAATGTTTGCCTTATATTTTCTATTAATCGAAGAATATCTCTTAATATCTTTCTTAGATGAGTCGGAAGTCAAATTATTTTAATGCAGTTTTGTTCCAAAGATCGAGTGAATTCTAAAAACACCTTTATAATTGAAATGGGGCAATTTTTTACGAAGATATGGCCATTTATTTCAAGGTAGACCCTATTTAATGCTTTCCATATATTTTCTGTTAATCAACAATATCCTTTAATATCTTTCTTAGATGAGTCGTAAGTCAAATTATTTTAATGCAGTTTTGTTCCAAAGATTGAGTGAATTCCAAAAACACCTCTATAATTGAAATGGGGCAATTTGAGACAAAGATATGGCCAATTATTTCAAGGTTGACCCTATTTAATGTTTGGCTTATATTTTCTATTAATCGAAGAATATCCCTTACTATCTTTCTTAGATGAGCCGGGAGTCAAATTATTTTAATGCAGTTTTGTTTCAAAGATCAAGTGAATTCTAAAAACACCTTTATAATTGAAAGGGGGCAATTTGAGACAAAGATATGGCCATTTATTTCAAGGTTGACCCTATTTAATGTTTGCCTTATATTTTCTATTAATCGAAGAATATCTCTTAATATCTTTCTTAGATGAGTCGGAAGTCAAATTATTTTAATGCAGTTTTGTTCCAAAGATTGAGTGAATTCTAAAAACACCCTTATAATTGAAATGGGGCAATTTTTTACGAATATATGGCCATTTATTTCAAGGTAGACCCTATTTAATGCTTTCCATATATTTTCTATTTATCGAAGAATATCCCTTAATATCTTTCTTAGATGAGTCGGAAGTCAAATTATTTTAATGCAGTTTTGTTCCAAAGATCGAGTGAATTCTAAAATCACCTTTATAATTGAAATGGGGCAATTTTTTACGAAGATATGGCCATTTATTTCAAGGTAGACCCTATTTAATGCTTTCCATATATTTTCTGTTAATCAACAATATCCCTTAATATCTTTCTTAGATGAGTCGGAAGTCAAATTATTTTAATGCAGTTTTGTTCCAAAGATCGAGTGAATTCTAAAAACACCTTTATAATTGAAATGGGGCAATTTTTTACGAAGATATGGCCATTTATTTCAAGGTAGACCCTATTTAATGCTTTCCATATATTTTCTGTTAATCAACAATATCCCTTAATATCTTTCTTAGATGAGTCGGAAGTCAAATTATTTTAATGCAGTTTTGTTCCAAAGATTGAGTGAATTCTAAAAACACCTCTATGATTGAAATGGGGCAATTTGAGACAAAGATATGGCCATTTATTTCAAGGTTGACCCTATTTAATGCTTTCCATATATTTTCTATTTATCGAAGAATATTCCTTAATATCTGTCTTAGATGAGTTGGAAGTCAAATTATTTTAATGCAGTTTTGTTCCAAAGATCGAGTGAATTCTAAAAACACCTTTATAATTGAAATGGGGCAATTTTTTACGAAGATATGGCCATTTATTTCAAGGTAAACCCTATTTAATGCTTTCCATATATTTTCTAGAATTCGAAGAATATCCCTTAATATCTTTCTTAGATGAACGGAAGTCAAATTATTTTAATGCAGTTTTGTTTCAAAGATCGAGTGAATTCTAAAAACACCTTTATAATTGAAATGGGCCAATTTGAGACAAAGATATGGCCAATTATTTCAAGGTTGACCCTATTTAATGTTTGGCTTATATTTTCTATTAATCGAAGAATATCCCTTAATATCTTTCTTAGATGAGTCGGAAGTCAAATTAATTTAATGCAGTTTTCTTTCAAAAGATCAAGTGAATTCTAAAAACACCTTTATAATTGAAATGGGCCAATTTAAGACAAAGATATGGCCATTTATTTCAAGGTTGACCCTATTTAATGCTTTCCATATATTTTCTATTTATCGAAGAATATTCCTTAATATCTGTCTTAGATGAGTTGGAAGTCAAATTATTTTAATGCAGTTTTGTTCCAAAGATCGAGTGAATTCTAAAAACACCTTTATAATTGAAATGGGGCAATTTTTTACGAAGATATGGCCATTTATTTCAAGGTAGACCCTATTTAATGTTTGGCTTATATTTTCTATTTATCGAAGAATATCCCTTAATATCTTTCTTAGATGAGTCGGAAGTCAAATTATTTTAATGCAGTTTTGTTTCAAAGATCAAGTGAATTCTAAAAACGCCTTTATAATTGAAATGGGGCAATTTTTGACGAAGATATGGCCATTTATTTCAAGGTAGACCCTATTTAATGCTTTCCATATATTTTCTGTTAATCAACAATATCCCTTAATATCTTTCTTAGATGAGTCGGAAGTCAAATTATTTTAATGCAGTTTTGTTCCAAAGATCGAGTGAATTCTAAAAACACCTTTATAATTGAAATGGGCCAATTTGAGACAAAGATATGGCCATTTATTTCAAGGTTGACCCTATTTAATGTTTGGCTTATTATTTCTATTAATCGAAGAATATCTCTTAATATCTTTCTTAGATGAGTTGGAAGTCAAATTATTTTAATGCAGTTTTGTTCCAAAGATCGAGTGAATTCTAAAAACACCTTTATAATTGAAATGGGCCAATTTGAGACAAAGATATGGCCATTTATTTCAAGGTTGACCCTATTTAATGTTTGCCTTATATTTTCTATTAATCGAAGAATATCTCTTAATATCTTTCTTAGATGAGTCGGAAGTCAAATTATTATAATGCAGTTTTGTTCCAAAGATTGAGTGAATTCTAAAAACACCTTTATAATTGAAATGGGGCAATTTTTTACGAAGATATGGCCATTTATTTCAAGGTAGACCCTATTTAATGCTTTCCATATATTTTCTATTTATCGAAGAATATCCCTTAATATCTTTCTTAGATGAGTCGGAAGTCAAAATATTTTAATGCAGTTTTGTTCCAAAGATCGAGTGAATTCTAAAAACACCTTTATAATTGAAATGGGGCAATTTTTTACGAAGATATGGCCATTTATTTCAAGGTAGACCCTATTTAATGCTTTCCATATATTTTCTGTTAATCAACAATATCCCTTAATATCTTTCTTAGATGAGTCGGAAGTCAAATTATTTTAATGCAGTTTTGTTCCAAAGATTGAGTGAATTCTAAAAACACCTCTATGATTGAAATGGGGCAATTTGAGACAAAGATATGGCCATTTATTTCAAGGTTGACCCTATTTAATGCTTTCCATATATTTTCTATTTATCGAAGAATATTCCTTAATATCTGTCTTAGATGAGTTGGAAGTCAAATTATTTTAATGCAGTTTTGTTCCAAAGATCGAGTGAATTCTAAAAACACCTTTATAATTGAAATGGGGCAATTTTTTACGAAGATATGGCCATTTATTTCAAGGTAGACCCTATTTAATGCTTTCCATATATTTTCTATTTATCGAAGAATATCCCTTAATATCTTTCTTAGATGAGTCGGAAGTCAAATTATTTTAATGCAGTTTTGTTCCAAAGATCGAGTGAATTCTAAAAACACCTTTATAATTGAAATGGGGCAACTTTTGACGAAGATATGGCCATTTATTTCAAGGTAGACCCTATTTAATGCTTTCCATATATTTTCTGTTAATCAACAATATCCCTTAATATCTTTCTTAGATGAGTTGGAAGTCAAATTATTTTAATGCAGTTTTGTTCCAAAGATCGATTGAATTCTAAAAACACCTTTATAATTGAAATGGGCCAATTTGAGAC
Organism: Drosophila grimshawi; assembly: GCF_018153295.1. Classification (NCBI taxonomy): domain Eukaryota; kingdom Metazoa; phylum Arthropoda; class Insecta; order Diptera; family Drosophilidae; genus Drosophila; species Drosophila grimshawi. The sequence continues at coordinate 60,863 of NW_025062868.1, forward strand.
AAAGATATGGCCATTTATTTCAAGGTTGACCCTATTTAATGTTTGGCTTATTATTTCTATTAATCGAAGAATATCTCTTAATATCTTTCTTAGATGAGTTGGAAGTCAAATTATTTTAATGCAGTTTTGTTCCAAAGATCGAGTGAATTCTAAAAACACCTTTATAATTGAAATGGGCCAATTTGAGACAAAGATATGGCCATTTATTTCAAGGTTGACCCTATTTAATGTTTGGCTTATATTTTCTACTAATCGAAGAATATCTCTTAATATCTTTCTTAGATGAGTCGGAAGTCAAATTATTTTAATGCAGTTTTTTTTCAAAGATCGATTGAATTCTAAAAACACCTTTATAATTGAAATCGGGCAATTTTTGACGAAGATATGGGCATTTATTTCAAGGTAAACCCTATTTAATGCTTTCCATATATTTTCTAGAATTCGAAGAATATCCCTTAATATCTTTCTTAGATGAACGGAAGTCAAATTATTTTAATGCAGTTTTGTTTCAAAGATCGAGCAAATTCCAAAAACACCTTTATAATTGAAATGGGCCAATTTGAGACAAAGATATGGCCAATTATTTCAAGGTTGACCCTATTTAATGTTTGGCTTATATTTTCTATTAATCAAGAATATCCCTTAATATCTTTCTTAGATGAGTCGGAAGTCAAATTAATTTAATGCAGTTTTCTTTCAAAAGATCAAGTGAATTCTAAAAACACCTTTATAATTGAAATGGGCCAATTTAAGACAAAGATATGGCCATTTATTTCAAGGTTGACCCTATTTAATGCTTTCCATATATTTTCTATTTATCGAAGAATGTTCCTTAATATCTGTCTTAGATGAGTTGGAAGTCAAATTATTTTAATGCAGTTTTGTTCCAAAGATCGAGTGAATTCTAAAAACACCTTTATAATTGAAATGGGGCAATTTTTTACGAAGATATGGCCATTTATTTCAAGGTAGACCCTATTTAATGCTTTCCATATATTTTCTATTTATCGAAGAATATCCCTTAATATCTTTCTTAGATGAGTCGGAAGTCAAAATATTTTAATGCAGTTTTGTTCCAAAGATCGAGTGAATTCTAAAAACACCTTTATAATTGAAATGGGGCAATTTTTTACGAAGATATGGCCATTTATTTCAAGGTAGACCCTATTTAATGCTTTCCATATATTTTCTGTTAATCAACAATATCCCTTAATATCTTTCTTAGATGAGTCGGAAGTCAAATTATTTTAATGCAGTTTTGTTCCAAAGATCGAGTGAATTCTAAAAACACCTTTATAATTGAAATGGGGCAATTTTTGACGAAGATATGGCCATTTATTTCAAGGTAGACCCTATTTAATGCTTTCCATATATTTTCTGTTAATCAACAATATCCCTTAATATCTTTCTTAGATGAGTCGGAAGTCAAATTATTTTAATGCAGTTTTGTTCCAAAGATTGAGTGAATTCTAAAAACACCTCTATGATTGAAATGGGGCAATTTGAGACAAAGATATGGCCATTTATTTCAAGGTTGACCCTATTTAATGCTTTCCATATATTTTCTATTTATCGAAGAATATTCCTTAATATCTGTCTTAGATGAGTTGGAAGTCAAATTATTTTAATGCAGTTTTGTTCCAAAGATCGAGTGAATTCTAAAAACACCTTTATAATTGAAATGGGGCAATTTTTTACGAAGATATGGCCATTTATTTCAAGGTAAACCCTATTTAATGCTTTCCATATATTTTCTATTATTCGAAGAATATCCCTTAATATCTTTCTTAGATGAACGGAAGTCAAATTATTTTAATGCAGTTTTGTTTCAAAGATCGATTGAATTCTAAAAACACCTTTATAATTGAAATGGGCCAATTTGAGACAAAGATATGGCCATTTATTTCAAGGTTGACCCTCTTTAATGTTTGGCTTATTATTTCTATTAATCGAAGAATATCTCTTAATATCTTTCTTAGATGAGTTGGAAGTCAAATTATTTTAATGCAGTTTTGTTCCAAAGATCGAGTGAATTCTAAAAACACCTTTATAATTGAAATGGGCCAATTTGAGACAAAGATATGGCCATTTATTTCAAGGTTGACCGTATTTAATGTTTGCCTTATATTTTCTATTAATCGAAGAATATCTCTTAATATCTTTCTTAGATGAGTCGGAAGTCAAATTATTATAATGCAGTTTTGTTCCAAAGATTGAGTGAATTCTAAAAACACCTTTATAATTGAAATGGGGCAATTTTTTACGAAGATATGGCCATTTATTTCAAGGTAGACCCTATTTAATGCTTTCCATATATTTTCTATTTATCGAAGAATATCCCTTAATATCTTTCTTAGATGAGTCGGAAGTCAAATTATTTTAATGCAGTTTTGTTCCAAAGATCGAGTGAATTCTAAAAACACCTTTATAATTGAAATGGGGCAATTTTTTACAAAGATATGGCCATTTATTTCAAGGTAGACCCTATTTAATGCTTTCCATATATTTTCTGTTAATCAACAATATCCCTTAATATCTTTCTTAGATGAGTCGGAAGTCAAATTATTTTAATGCAGTTTTGTTCCAAAGATTGAGTGAATTCTAAAAACACCTCTATGATTGAAATGGGGCAATTTGAGACAAAGATATGGCCAATTATTTCAAGGTTGACCCTATTTAATGTTTGGCTTATATTTTCTATTAATCGAAGAATATCCCTTAATATCTTTCTTAGATGAGTCGAAAGTCAAATTATTTTAATGCAGTTTTCTTTCAAAAGATCAAGTGAATTCTAAAAACACCTTTATAATTGAAATGGGGCAATTTGAGACAAAGATATGGCCATTTATTTCAAGGTTGACCCTATTTAATGTTTGGCTTATATTTTCTACTAATCGAAGAATATCTCTTAATATCTTTCTTAGATGAGTCGGAAGTCAAATTATTTTAATGCAGTTTTTTTTCAAAGATCGATTGAATTCTAAAAACACCTTTATAATTGAAATCGGGCAATTTTTGACGAAGATATGGCCATTTATTTCAAGGTAAACCCTATTTAATGCTTTCCATATATTTTCTAGAATTCGAAGAATATCCCTTAATATCTTTCTTAGATGAACGGAAGTCAAATTATTTTAATGCAGTTTTGTTTCAAAGATCGAGCAAATTCCAAAAACACCTTTATAATTGAAATGGGCCAATTTGAGACAAAGATATGGCCAATTATTTCAAGGTTGACCCTATTTAATGTTTGGCTTATATTTTCTATTAATCGAAGAATATCCCTTAATATCTTTCTTAGATGAGTTGGAAGTCAAATTATTTTAATGCAGTTTTGTTCCAAAGATCAAGCGAATTCTTAAAACACCTTTATAATTGAAATGGGGCAATTTTTGACGAAGATATGGCCATTTATTTCAAGGTTGACCCTATTTAATGCTTTCCATATATTTTCTATTTATCGAAGAATATCCCTTAATATCCTTCTTAGATGAGTCGTAAGTCAAATTATTTTAATGCAGTTTTGTTCCAAAGATCGAGCGAATTCTTAAAACACCTTTATAATTGAAATGGGGCAATTTTTGACGAAGATATGGCCATTTATTTCAAGGTTGACCCTATTTAATGCTTTCCATATATTTTCTATTTATCGAAGAATATCCCTTAATATCCTTCTTAGATGAATCGTAAGTCAAATTATTTTAATGCAGTTTTGTTCCAAAGATCGAGCGAATTCCAAAAACATCTTTATAATTGAAATGGGGTAATTTTTGACGAAGATATGGCCATTTATTTCAAGGTAGACCCTATTTAATGCTTTCCATATATTTTCTATTTATCGAAGAATATCCCTTAATATCTTTCTTAGATGAGTCGGAAGTCAAATTATTTTAATGCAGTTTTCTTTCAAAGATCGAGTGAATTCTAAAAACACCTTTATAATTGAAATGGGGCAATTTTGGACGAAGATATGGCCATTTATTTCAAGGTAGACCCTATTTAATGCTTTCCATATATTTTCTATTTATCGAAGAATATCCCTTAATATCTTTCTTAGATGAGTCGGAAGTCAAATTATTTTAATGCAGTTTTGTTTCAAAGATCGATTGAATTCTAAAAACACCTTTATAATTGAAATGGGGCAATTTTTTACGAAGATATGGCCATTTATTTCAAGGTAGACCCTATTTAATGCTTTCCATATATTTTCTATTTATCGAAGAATATCCCTTAATATCTTTCTTAGATGAGTTGGAAGTCAAATTACTTTAATGCAGTTTTGTTCCAAAGATCGAGTGAATTCTAAAAACACCTTTATAATTGAAATGGGGCAATTTTTGACGAAGATATGGCCATTTATTTCAAGGTAGACCCTATTTAATGCTTTCCATATATTTTCTGTTAATCAAACAATATCCCTTAATATCTTTCTTAGATGAGTCGGAAGTCGAATTATTTTAATGCAGTTTTGTTCCAAAGATTGAGTAAATTCTAAAAACACCTCTTTGATTGAAATGGCGCAATTTAAGACAAAGATATGGCCAATTATTTCAAGGTTGACCCTATTTAATGTTTGGCTTATATTTTCTATTAATCGAAGAATATCCCTTAATATCTTTCTTAGATGAGTCGGAAGTCAAATTATTTTAATGCAGTTTTCTTTCAAAAGATCAAGTGAATTCTAAAAACACCTTTATAATTGAAATGGGGCAATTTGAGACAAAGATATGGCCATTTATTTCAAGGTTGACCCTATTTAATGTTTGGCTTATATTTTCTACTAATCGAAGAACATCTCTTAATATCTTTCTTAGATGAGTCGGAAGTCAAATTATTTTAATGCAGTTTTGTTCCAAAGATTGAGTGAATTCTAAAAACACCTTCATAATTGAAATGGGCCAATTTGAGACAAAGATATGGCCATTTATTTCAAGGTTGACCCTATTTAATGTTTGGCTTATATTTTCTATTAATCGAAGAATATCTCTTAATATCTTTCTTAGATGAGTCGGAAGTCAAATTATTTTAATGCAGTTTTGTTTTAAAGATCGATTGAATTCCAAAAACACCTTCATATATGAAATGGGGCAATTTTTGACGAAGATATGGCCATTTATTTCATGGTACACCCTATTTAATGCTTTCCATATATTTTCTATTTATCGAAGAATATCCCTTAATATCCTTCTTAGATGAGTTGGAAGTCAAATATGTTTAATGCAGTTTTGTTCCAAAGATCGAGCGAATTCCAAAAACATCTTTATAATTGAAATGGGGCAATTTTTGACGAAGATATGGCCATTTATTTCAAGGTAGACCCTATTTAATGCTTTCCATATATTTTCTGTTATTCAACAATATCCCTTAATATCTTTCTTAGATGAGTCGGAAGTCAAATTATTTTAATGCAGTTTTCTTTCAAAGATCGAGTGAATTCTAAAAACACCTTTATAATTGAAATGGGGCAATTTTTTACGAACATATGGCCATTTATTTCAAGGTAGACCCTATTCAATGCTTTCCATATATTTTCTGAAATCAAAGAATATCCCTTAATATCTTTCTTTGATGAGTCGGAAGTCAAATTATTTTAATGCAGTTTTGTTCCGGAGATCTAGTGAATTCTACAAACACCTTTATAATTGAAATGGGGCAATTTTTGACTAAGATATGGCCATTTATTACAAGGTAGACCCTATTTAATGCTTTCCATATATTTTTTAGAATTCGAAGAATATCCCTTAATATCTTTCTTAGATGAACGGAAGTCAAATTATTTTAATGCAGTTTTGTTCCAAAGATCGAGCAAATTCCAAAAACACCTTTATAATTGAAATGGGGCAATTTTTGACGAAGATATGGCCATTTATTTCAAGGTTGACCCTATTTAATGTTTGCCTTATATTTTCTATTAATCGAAGAATATCTCTTAATAGCTTTCTTAGATGAGTCGGAAGTCAAATTATTTTAATGCAGTTTTGTTCCAAAGATTGAGTGAATTCTAAAAACGCCTTTATAATTGAAATGGGCCAATTTGAGACAAAGATATGGCCATTTATTTCAAGGTTGACCCTATTTAATGTTTGGCTTATATTTTCTATTAATCGAAGAATATCCCTTACTATCTTTCTTAGATGAGTCGACAGTCAAATTATTTTAATGCAGTTTTGTTCCAAAGATCGAGTGAATTCTAAAAACACCTTTATAATTGAAATGGGGCAATTTTTGACGAAGATATGGCCATTTATTTCATGGTACACCCTATTTAATGCTTTCCATATATTTTCTATTTATCGAAGAATATCCCTTACTATCTTCCTTAGATGAGTCGGAAGTCAAATTATTTTAATGCAGTTTTGTTCCAAAGATTGAGTAAATTCTAAAAACACCTCTTTGATTGAAATGGCGCAATTTAAGACAAAGATATGGCCAATTATTTCAAGGTTGACCCTATTTAATGTTTGGCTTATATTTTCTATTAATCGAAGAATATCCCTTAATATCTTTCTTAGATGAGTCGGAAGTCAAATTATTTTAATGCAGTTTTGTTCCAGAGATCTAGTGAATTCTAAAAACACCTCTATAATTGAAAGGGGGCAATTTGAGACAAAGATATGGCCATTTATTTCAAGGTTGACCCTATTTAATGTTTGGCTTATATTTTCTACTAATCGAAGAATATCTCTTAATATCTTTCTTAGATGAGTCGGAAGTCAAATTATTTTAATGCAGTTTTGTTTCAAAGATCGATTGAATTCTAAAAACACCTTTATAATTGAAATGGGGCAATTTTTGACGAAGATATGGCCATTTATTTCAAGGTAGACCCTATTTAATGCTTTCCATATATTTTCTATTAATCGAAGAATATCTCTGAATATCTTTCTTAGATGAGTCGGAAGTCAAATTATTTTAATGCAGTTTTGTTCCAAAGATCGAGTGAATTCCAAAAACACCTTTATAATTGAAATGGGGCAATTTTTGACGAAGATATGGCCATTTATTTCAAGGTTGACCCTATTTAATGTTTGCTTTATATTTTCTATTAATCGAAGAATATCTCTTAATATCTTTCTTAGATGAGTCGGAAGTCAAATTATTTTAATGCAGTTTTGTTCCAAAGATTGAGTGAATTCTAAAAACGCCTTTATAATTGAAATGGGCCAATTTGAGACAAAGATATGGCCATTTATTTCAAGGTTGACCCTATTTAATGTTTGGCTTATATTTTCTATTAATCGAAGAATATCTCTTAATATCTTTCTTAGATGAGTCGGAAGTCAAATTATTTTAATGCAGTTTTGTTCCAAAGATCGAGTGAATTCCAAAAACACCTTTATAATTGAAATGGGGCAATTTTTGATGAAGATATGGCCATTTATTTCAAGGTTGACCCTATTTAATGTTTGCTTTATATTTTCTATTAATCGAAGAATATCTCTTAATATCTTTCTTAGATGAGTCGGAAGTCAAATTATTTTAATGCAGTTTTGTTTCAAAGATCGAGTGAATTCTAAAAACACCTTTATAATTGAAATGGGGCAATTTTTTACGAAGATATGGCCATTTATTTCAAGGTAGACCCTATTTAATGCTTTCCATATATTTTCTATTTATCGAAGAATATCCCTTAATATCTTTCTTTGATGAGTCGGAAGTCAAATAATTTTAATGCAGTTTTGTTCCAAAGATCGAGTGAATTCTAAAAACACCTTTATAATTGAAATGGGGCAATTTTGGACGAAGATATGGCCATTTATTTCAAGGTTGACCCTATTTAATGCTTTCCATATATTTTCTAGAATTCGAAGAATATCCCTTAATATCTTTCTTAGATGAACGGAAGTCAAATAATTTTAATGCAGTTTTGTTTCAAAGATCGAGCAAATTCCAAAAACACCTTTATAATTGATATGGGGCAATTTTTGACGAAGATATGGCCATTTATTTCAAGGTTGACCCTATTTAATGTTTGCCTTATATTTTCTATTAATCGAAGAATATCTCTTAATATCTTTCTTAGATGAGTCGGAAGTCAAATTATTTTAATGCAGTTTTGTTCCAAAGATTGAGTGAATTCTAAAAACGCCTTTATAATTGAAATGGGCCAATTTGAGACAAAGATATGGCCATTTATTTCAAGGTTGACCCTATTTAATGTTTGGCTTATATTTTCTATTAATCGAAGAATATCCCTTACTATCTTTCTTAGATGAGTCGACAGTCAAATTATTTTAATGCAGTTTTGTTCCAAAGATCGAGTGAATTCTAAAAACACCTTTATAATTGAAATGGGGCAATTTGAGACAAAGATATGGCCAATTATTTCAAGGTTGACCCTATTTAATGTTTGGCTTATATTTTCTATTAATCGAAGAATATCCCTTACTATCTTTCTTAGATGAGTCGGAAGTCAAATTATTTTAATGCAGTTTTGTTCCAAAGATTGAGTAAATTCTAAAAACACCTCTTTGATTGAAATGGCGCAATTTAAGACAAAGATATGGCCAATTATTTCAAGGTTGACCCTATTTAATGTTTGGCTTATATTTTCTATTAATCGAAGAATATCCCTTACTATCTTTCTTAGATGAGTCGGAAGTCAAATTATTTTAATGCAGTTTTGTTCCAGAGATCTAGTGAATTCTAAAAACACCTCTATAATTGAAAGGGGGCAATTTGAGACAAAGATATGGCCATTTATTTCAAGGTTGACCCTATTTAATGTTTGGCTTATATTTTCTACTAATCGAAGAATATCTCTTAATATCTTTCTTAGATGAGTCGGAAGTCAAATTATTTTAATGCAGTTTTGTTTCAAAGATCGATTGAATTCTAAAAACACCTTTATAATTGAAATGGGGCAATTTTTGACGAAGATATGGCCATTTATTTCAAGGTAGACCCTATTTAATGCTTTCCATATATTTTCTATTAATCGAAGAATATCTCTGAATATCTTTCTTAGATGAGTCGGAAGTCAAATTATTTTAATGCAGTTTTGTTCCAAAGATCGAGTGAATTCCAAAAACACCTTTATAATTGAAATGGGGCAATTTTTGACGAAGATATGGCCATTTATTTCAAGGTTGACCCTATTTAATGTTTGCTTTATATTTTCTATTAATCGAAGAATATCTCTTAATATCTTTCTTAGATGAGTCGGAAGTCAAATTATTTTAATGCAGTTTTGTTCCAAAGATTGAGTGAATTCTAAAAACGCCTTTATAATTGAAATGGGCCAATTTGAGACAAAGATATGGCCATTTATTTCAAGGTTGACCCTATTTAATGTTTGGCTTATATTTTCTATTAATCGAAGAATATCTCTTAATATCTTTCTTAGATGAGTCGGAAGTCAAATTATTTTAATGCAGTTTTGTTCCAAAGATCGAGTGAATTCCAAAAACACCTTTATAATTGAAATGGGGCAATTTTTGACGAAGATATGGCCATTTATTTCAAGGTTGACCCTATTTAATGTTTGCTTTATATTTTCTATTAATCGAAGAATATCTCTGAATATCTTTCTTAGATGAGTCGGAAGTCAAATTATTTTAATGCAGTTTTGTTTCAAAGATCGAGTAAATTCTAAAAACACCTTTATAATTGAAATGGGGCAATTTTTTACGAAGATATGGCCATTTATTTCAAGGTAGACCCTATTTAATGCTTTCCATATATTTTCTATTTATCGAAGAATATCCCTTAATATCTTTCTTAGATGAGTCGGAAGTCAAATTATTTTAATGCAGTTTTGTTCCAAAGATCGAGTGAATTCCAAAAACACCTTTATAATTGAAATGGGGCAATTTTTGACAAAGATATGGCCATTTATTTCAAGGTAGACCCTATTTAATGTTTGCTTTATATTTTCTATTAATCGAAGAATATCTCTTAATATCTTTCTTAGATGAGTCGGAAGTCAAATTATTTTAATGCAGTTTTGTTCCAAAGATTGAGTGAATTCTAAAAACGCCTTTATAATTGAAATGGGCCAATTTGAGACAAAGATATGGCCATTTATTTCAAGGTTGACCCTATTTAATGTTTGGCTTATATTTTCTATTAATCGAAGAATATCCCTTAATATCTTTCTTAGATGAGTCGGAAGTCAAATTATTTTAATGCAGTTTTGTTCCAAAGATCGAGTGAATTCCAAAAACACCTTTATAATTGAAATGGGGCAATTTTTGACGAAGATATGGCCATTTATTTCAAGGTTGACCCTATTTAATGTTTGCTTTATATTTTCTATTAATCGAAGAATATCTCTGAATATCTTTCTTAGATGAGTCGGAAGTCAAATTATTTTAATGCAGTTTTGTTTCAAAGATCGAGTGAATTCTAAAAACACCTTTATAATTGAAATGGGGCAATTTTTTACGAAGATATGGCCATTTATTTCAAGGTAGACCCTATTCAATGCTTTCCATATATTTTCTGAAATCAAAGAATATCCCTTAATATCTTTCTTTGATGAGTCGGAAGTCAAATTATTTTAATGCAGTTTTGTTCCGGAGATCTAGTGAATTCTACAAACACCTTTATAATTGAAATGGGGCAATTTTTGACTAAGATATGGCCATTTATTACAAGGTAGACCCTATTTAATGCTTTCCATATATTTTTTAGAATTCGAAGAATATCCCTTAATATCTTTCTTAGATGAACGGAAGTCAAATTATTTTAATGCAGTTTTGTTTCAAAGATCGAGCAAATTCCAAAAACACCTTTATAATTGAAATGGGGCAATTTTTGACGAAGATATGGCCATTTATTTCAAGGTTGACCCTATTTAATGTTTGCCTTATATTTTCTATTAATCGAAGAATATCTCTTAATATCTTTCTTAGATGAGTCGGAAGTCAAATTATTTTAATGCAGTTTTGTTCCAAAGATTGAGTGAATTCTAAAAACGCCTTTATAATTGAAATGGGCCAATTTGAGACAAAGATATGGCCATTTATTTCAAGGTTGACCCTATTTAATGTTTGGCTTATATTTTCTATTAATCGAAGAATATCCCTTACTATCTTTCTTAGATGAGTCGACAGTCAAATTATTTTAATGCAGTTTTGTTCCAAAGATCGAGTGAATTCTAAAAACACCTTTATGATTGAAATGGGGCAATTTGAGACAAAGATATGGCCAATTATTTCAAGGTTGACCCTATTTAATGTTTGGCTTATATTTTCTACTAATCGAAGAATATCCCCTACTATCTTTCTTAGATGAGTCGGAAGTCAAATTATTTTAATGCAGTTTTGTTCCAAAGATTGAGTAAATTCTAAAAACACCTCTTTGATTGAAATGGCGCAATTTAAGACAAAGATATGGCCAATTATTTCAAGGTTGACCCTATTTAATGTTTGCCTTATATTTTCTATTAATCGAAGAATATCTCTTAATATCTTTCTTAGATGAGTCGGAAGTCAAATTATTTTAATGCAGTTTTGTTCCAAAGATCGAGTGAATTCTAAAAACACCTCTATAATTGAAAGGGGGCAATTTGAGACAAAGATATGGCCATTTATTTCAAGGTTGACCCTATTTAATGTTTGGCTTATATTTTCTACTAATCGAAGAATATCTCTTAATATCTTTCTTAGATGAGTCGGAAGTCAAATTATTTTAATGCAGTTTTGTTTCAAAGATCGATTGAATTCTAAAAACACCTTTATAATTGAAATGGGGCAATTTTTGACGAAGATATGGCCATTTATTTCAAGGTAGACCCTATTTAATGCTTTCCATATATTTTCTATTAATCGAAGAATATCTCTGAATATCTTTCTTAGATGAGTCGGAAGTCAAATTATTTTAATGCAGTTTTGTTCCAAAGATCGAGTGAATTCCAAAAACACCTTTATAATTGAAATGGGGCAATTTTTGACGAAGATATGGCCATTTATTTCAAGGTTGACCCTATTTAATGTTTGCTTTATATTTTCTATTAATCGAAGAATATCTCTTAATATCTTTCTTAGATGAGTCGGAAGTCAAATTATTTTAATGCAGTTTTGTTCCAAAGATTGAGTGAATTCTAAAAACACCTTTATAATTGAAATGGGCCAATTTGAGACAAAGATATGGCCATTTATTTCAAGGTTGGTATTTAATGTTTGCCTTAAATTTTCTATTAATCGAAGAATATCTCTTAATATCTTTCTTAGATGAGTCGGAAGTCAAATTATTTTAATGCAGTTTTGTTCCAAAGATTGAGTGAATTCTAAAAACACCTTTATAATTGAAATGGGGCAATTTTGGACGAAGATATGGCCATTTATTTCAAGGTAGACCCTATTTAATGCTTTCCATATATTTTCTGTTAATCAACAATATCCCTTAATATCTTTCTTAGATGAGTCGGAAGTCAAATTATTTTAATGCAGTTTTGTTCCAAAGATTGAGTGAATTCTAAAAACACCTCTTTGATTGAAATGGTGCAATTTAAGACAAAGATATGGCCAATTATTTCAAGGTTGACCCTATTTAATGTTTGGCTTATATTTTCTACTAATCGAAGAATATCTCTTAATATCTTTCTTAGATGAGTCGGAAGTCAAATTATTTTAATGCAGTTTTTTTTCAAAGATCGATTGAATTCTAAAAACACCTTTATAATTGACATGGGCCAATTTGAAACAAAGATATGGCCATTTATTTCAAGGTTGACCCTATTTAATGTTTGGCTTATATTTTCTACTAATCGAAGAATATCTTTTAATATCTTTCTTAGATGAGTCGGAAGTCAAAATATTTTAATGCAGTTTTTTTTCAAAGATCGATTGAATTCTAAAAACACCTTTATAATTGAAATCGGGCAATTTTTGACGAAGATATGGCCATTTATTTCAAGGTAGACCCTATTTAATGCTTTCCATATATTTTTTAGAATTCGAAGAATATCCCTTAATATCTTTCTTAGATGAACGGAAGTCAAATTATTTTAATGCAGTTTTGTTCCAAAGATCGAGCAAATTCCAAAAACACCTTTATAATTGAAATGGGGCAATTTTTGACGAAGATATGGCCATTTATTTCAAGGTTGACCCTATTTAATGTTTGCCTTATATTTTCTATTAATCGAAGAATATCTCTTAATATCTTTCTTAGATGAGTCGGAAGTCAAATTATTTTAATGCAGTTTTGTTCCAAAGATTGAGTGAATTCTAAAAACACCTTTATAATTGAAATGGGCCAATTTGAGACAAAGATATGGCCATTTATTTCAAGGTTGACCCTATTTAATGTTTGTCTTATATTTTCTATTAATCGAAGAATATCTCTTAATATCTTACTTAGATGAGTCGGAAGTCAAATTATTTTAATGCAGTTTTGTTCCAAAGATCAAGTGAATTCTTAAAACACCTTTATAATTGAAATGGGGCAATTTTTGACGAAGATATGGCCATTTATTTCATGGTACACCCTATTTAATGCTTTCCATATATTTTCTATTTATCGAAGAAGTCCCTTAATAGCCTTCTTAGATGAGTTGGAAGTCTAATTATTTTAATGCCTTTTTGTTCCTGGGATCAAGCGAATTCCAAAAACATCCTTATAATTGAAATCGGGCAATTTTTGACGAAGATATGGCCATTTATTTCAAGGTAGACCCTATTTAATGCTTTCCATATATTTTCTATTTATCGAAGAATATCCCTTAATATCTTTCTTAGATGAGTCGGAAGTCAAATTATTTTAATGCAGTTTTGTTTCAACGATCGAGTGAATTCTAAAAACACCTTTATAATTGAAATGGGGCAATTTTTGACGAAGATATGGCCATTTATTTCGAGGTAGACCCTATTTAATGCTTTCCATATATTTTTTGTTAATCAACAATATCCCTTAATATCTTTCTTAGATGAGTCGGAAGTCAAATTATTTTAATGCAGTTTTGTTCCAAAGATCAAGTGAATTCTTAAAACACCTTTATAATTGAAATGGGGCAATTTTTGACGAAGATATGGCCATTTATTTCAAGGTAGACCGTATTTAATGCTTTCCATATATTTTCTATTTATCGAAGAATATCTCTTAATATCTTTCTTAGATGAGTCGGAAGTCAAATTATTTTAATGCAGTTTTGTTCCAAAGATCGAGTGAATTCTAAAAACACCTTTATAATTGAAATGGGCCAATTTGAGACAAAGATATGGCCATTTATTTCAAGGTTGACCCTATTTAATGCTTTCCATATATTTTTCTATTTATCGAAGAATATCCCTTAATATCCTTCTTAGATGAGTTGGAAGTCAAATTATTTTAATGCAGTTTTGTTCCAAAGATCGAGCGAATTCCAAAAACATCTTTATAATTGAAATGGGGTAATTTTTGACGAAGATATGGCCATTTATTTCAAGGTAGACCCTATTTAATGCTTTCCATATATTTTCTATTTATCGAAGAATATCCCTTAAAATCTTTCTTAGATGAGTCGGAAGTCAAATTATTTTAATGCAGTTTTGTTTTAAAGATCGAGTGAATTCTAAAAACACCTTTATAATTGAAAGGGGGCAATTTGAGACAAAGATATGGCCATTTATTTCAAGGTTGACCCTATTTAATGCTTTTCATATATTTTCTATTTTTCGAAGAATATCCCTTACTATCTTTCTTAGATGAGTCGGAAGTCAAATTATTTTAATGCAGTTTTGTTCCAAAGATTGAGTGAATTCTAAAAACACCTTTATAATTGAAATGGGGCAATTTAAGACAAAGATATGGCCATTTATTTCAAGGTTGACCCTATTTAATGCTTTCCATATATTTTCTATTTATCGAAGAATATCCCTTAATATCCTTCTTAGATGAGTTGGAAGTCAAATTATTTTAATGCAGTTTTGTTCCAAAGATCGAGCGAATTCCAAAAACATCTTTATAATTGAAATGGGGCAATTTTTGACGAAGATATGGCCATTTATTTCAAGGTAGACCCTATTTAATGCTTTCCATATATTTTCTATTTATCGAAGAATATCCCTTAAAATCTTTCTTAGATGAGTCGGAAGTCAAATTATTTTAATGCAGTTTTGTTTTAAAGATCGAGCGAATTCTAAAAACACCTTTATAATTGAAATGGGGCAATTTTTGACGAAGATATGGCCATTTATTTCAAGGTTGACCCTATTTAATGTTTGGCTTATATTTTCTATTTAATCGAAGAATATCCCTTAATATCTTTCTTAGATGAGTCGGAAGTCAAATTATTTTAATGCAATTTTGTTCCAAAGATTGAGTGAATTCTAAAAACACCTTTATAATTGAAATGGGGCAATTTTTGACGAAGATATGGCCATTTATTTCAAGGTAGACCCTATTTCATGCTTTCCATATATTTTCTATTTATTGAAGAATATCTCTTAATATCTTTCTTAGATGAGTCGGAAGTCAAATTATTTTAATGCAGTTTTGTTCCAAAGATTGAGTGAATTCTAAAAACACCTTTATAATTGAAATGGGGCAATTTAAGACAAAGATATGGCCATTTATCTCAAGGTTGACCCTATTTAATGTTTGGCTTATATTTTCTATTAATCGAAGAATATCCCTTACTATCTTTCTTAGATGAGTCGGAAGTCAAATTATATTAATGCAGTTTTGTTTCAAAGATCAAGTGAATTCTAAAAACACCTTTATAATTGAAAGGGGGCAATTTAAGACAAAGATATGGCCATTTATTTCAAGGTTGACCCTATTTAATGTTTGGCTTATTATTTCTATTAATCGAAGAATGTCTCTTAATATCTTTCTTAGATGAGTCGGAAGTCAAATTATTTTAATGCAGTTTTGTTCCAAAGATCGAGTGAATTCTAAAAACACCTTTATAATTGAAATGGGCCAATTACAGACAAAGATATGGCCATTTATTTCAAGGTTGACCCCATTTAATGCTTTCCATATATTTTCTATTTATCGAAGAATATACCTTAATATCCTTCTTAGATGAGTTGGAAGCCAAATTATTTTAATGCAGTTTTGTTTCAAAGATCGAGTGAATATTAAAAACACCTTTATAATTGAAATGGGGCAATTTTTGACGAAGATATGGCCATTTATTTCAAGGTTGACCCTATTTAATGCTTTCCATATATTTTCTGTTAATCAATAATATCCCTTAATATCTTTCTTAGATGAATCGCAAGTCAAAATATTTTGATACAGTTTTGTTCCAAAGATCGAGCGAATTATAAAAACACCTTTTTTATTGAAATCGGGCAATTTTTGACGAAGATATGGCCATTTATTTCAAGGTTGACCCTATTTAATGTTTGCCTTATATTTTCTATTAATCGAAGAATATCTCTTAATATCTTTCTTAGATGAGTCGGAAGTCAAATTATTTTAATGCAGTTTTGTTTCAAAGATCGAGTGAATTCTAAGAACATCTTTATAATTGAAATGGGGCAATTTTTTACGAAGATATGGCCATTTATTTCAAGGTAGACCCTATTTAATGCTTTCCATATATTTTCTATTTATTGAAGAATATCCCTTAATATCTTTCTTAGATGAGTCGGAAGTCAAATAATTTTAATGCAGTTTTGTTCCAAAAATCGAGTGAATTTTAAAAACACCTTTATGATTGAAATGGGGCAATTTTTGACGAAGATATGGCCATTTATTTCAAGGTTGACCCTATTTAATACTTTCCATATATTTTCTGTTAATAAAAGAATATCCCTTAATATCTTTCTTAGATGAGTCGGAAGTCAAATTATTTTAATGCAGTTTTGTTCCAAAGATCGAGTGAATTCTTAAAACACCTTTATTATTGAAATTGGGTAATTTTTGACGAAGATATGGCCATTTATTTCAAGGTTGACCCTATTTAATGTTTGGCTTATATTTTCTATTAATCGAAGAATATCCCTTTATATCTTTCTTAGATGAGTCGGAAGTCAAATT
The DNA here is from genome assembly GCF_018153295.1 of Drosophila grimshawi. Classification (NCBI taxonomy): domain Eukaryota; kingdom Metazoa; phylum Arthropoda; class Insecta; order Diptera; family Drosophilidae; genus Drosophila; species Drosophila grimshawi. The sequence continues at coordinate 77,780 of NW_025062868.1, forward strand.
ATTTTAATGCAGTTTTGTTTCAAAGATCGAGTGAATTCTTAAAACACCTTTATAAATGAAATGGGGCAACTTTGGACGAAGATATGGCCATTTGTTTCAAGGTAGACCCTATTTAATGCTTTCCATATATTTTCTATTTATCGAAGAATATCCCTTAATATCTTTCTTAGATGAGTCGGAAGTCAAATTATTTTAATGCAGTTTTGTTCCAAAGATCAAGCGAATTCTAAAAACACCTTTATAATTGAAATGGGGCAATTTTTGACGAAGATATGGCCATTTATTTCAAGGTTGACCCTATTTAATGTTTGCCTTATAATTTCTATTAATCGAAGAATATCCCTTAATATCTTTCTTAGATGAGTCGGAAGTCAAATTATTTTAATGCAATTTTGTTCCAAAGATCAAGTGAATTCTAAAAACACCTTTATAATTGAAATGGGGCAATTTTTGACGAAGATATGGCCATTTATTTCAAGGTAGACCCTATTTAATACTTTCCATATATTTTCTGTTAATCAAAGAATATCCCTTAATATCTATCTTAGATGAGTCGAAAGTCAAATTATTTTAACGCAGTTTTGTTCCAAAGATCAAGTGAATTCCAAAAACACCTTTATAATTGAAATGGGGCAATTTTTGACGAAGATATGGCCATTTATTTCAAGGTAGACCCTATTTAATGCTTTCCATATATTTTCTATTTATTGAAGAATATCTCTTAATATCTTTCTTAGATGAGTCGATAGTCAAATTATTTTAATGCAGTTTTGTTCCAAAGATCGAGCGAATTCCAAAAACATCTTTATAATTGAAATGGGGCAATTTTTGACGAAGATATGGCCATTTATTTCAAGGTAGACCCTATTTAATGCTTTCCATATATTTTCTATTTATCGAAGAATATCCCTTAATATCTTTCTTAGATGAGTCGGAAGTCAAATTATTTTAATGCAGTTTTGTTCCAACGATCGAGTGAATTCAAAAACTCCTTTATAATTGAAATGGGGCAATTTTGGACGAAGATATGGCCATTTATTTCAAGGTAGACCCTATTTAATGCTTTCCATATATTTTCTATTTATCGAAGAATATCCCTTAATATCTTTCTTAGATGAGTCGGAAGTCAAATTATTTTAATGCAGTTTTGTTCCAAAGATCGATTGAATTCTAAAAACACCTTTATAATTGAAATGGGGCAATTTTTGACGAAGATATGGCCATTTATTTCAAGGTAGACCCTATTTAATGCTTTCCATATATTTTCTGTTAATAAACAATATCCCTTAATATCTTTCTTAGATGAGTCGGCAGTCAAATTATTTTAATGCAGTTTTGTTCCAAAGATTGAGTGAATTCTAAAAACATCTCTATGATTGAAATGGGGCAATTTGAGACAAAGATATGGCCAATTATTTCAAGGTTGACCCTATTTAATGTTTGGATTATATTTTCTACTAATCGAAGAATATCTCTTAATATCTTTCTTAGATGAGTCGGAAGTCAAATCATTTTAATGCAGTTTTTTTTCAAAGATCGATTGAATTCTAAAAACAATTTTATAATTGACATGGGCCAATTTGAGACAAAGATATGGCCATTTATTTCAAGGTTGACCCTATTTAATGTTTGGCTTATATTTTCTACTAATCGAAGAATATCTCTTAATATCTTTCTTAGATGAGTCGGAAGTCAAATTATTTTAATGCAGTTTTGTTTCAAAGATCGATTGAATTCTAAAAACACCTTTATAATTGAAATCGGGTAATTTTTGACGAAGATATGGCCATTTATTTCAAGGTAGACCCTATTTAATGCTTTCCATATATTTTTTAGAATTCGAAGAATATCCCTTAATATCTTTCTTAGATGAACGGAAGTCAAATTATTTTAATGCAGTTTTGTTCCAAAGATCGAGCAAATTCCAAAAACACCTTTATAATTGAAATGGGGCAATTTTTGACGAAGATATGGCCATTTATTTCAAGGTTGACCCTATTTAATGTTTGCCTTATATTTTCTATTAATCGAAGAATATCCCTTAATATCTTTCTTAGATGAGTCGGAAGTCAAATTATTTTAATGCAGTTTTGTTCCAAAGATCAAGTGAATTCTTAAAACACCTTTATAATTGAAATGGGGCAATTTTTGACGAAGATATGGCCATTTATTTCATGGTACACCCTATTTAATGCTTTCCATATATTTTCTATTTATCGAAGAATATCCCTTAATATCCTTCTTAGATGAGCTGGAAGTCAAATTATTTTAATGCAGTTTTGTTCCAAAGATCGAGCGAATCCAAAAAACATCTTTATAATTGAAATGGGGCAATTTTTGACGAAGATATGGCCATTTATTTCAAGGTAGACCGTATTTAATGCTTTCCATATATTTTCTATTTATCGAAGAATATCCCTTAATATCTTTCTTAGATGAGTCGGAAGTCAATTTATTTTAATGCAGTTTTGTTCCAAAGATTGAGTGAATTCTAAAAACACCTTTATAATTGAAATGGGGCAATTTTTGACGAAGATATGACCATTTATTTCAAGGTTAACCCTATTTAATGTTTGGATTATATTTTCTATTAATCGAAGAATATCCCTTTATATCTTTCTTAGATGAGTCGGAAGTCAAATTATTTTAATGCAATTTTGTTCCAAAGATCAAGTGAATTCTAAAAACACCTTTATAATTGAAATGAGGCAATTTTTGACGAAGATATGGCCATTTATTTCAAGGTAGACCCTATTTAATACTTTCCATATATTTTCTATTTATTGAAGAATATCCCTTAATATCTTTCTTAGATGAGTCGGAAGTCAAATTATTTTAATGCAGTTTTGTTCCAAAGATCGAGTCAATTCTTAAAACACCTTTATAATTGAAATGGGGCAATTTGAGACAAAGATATGGCCATTTATTTCAAGGTAGACCCTATTTAATACTTTCCATATATTTTCTGTTAATAAAAGAATATCCCTTAATATCTTTCTTAGATGAGTCGGAAGTCAAATTATTTTAATGCAGTTTTGTTCCAAAGATCGAGTGAATTCTTAAAACACCTTTATTATTGAAATTGGGTAATTTTTGACGAAGATATGGCCATTTATTTCAAGGTTGACCCTATTTAATGTTTGGCTTATATTTTCTATTAATCGAAGAATATCCCTTTATATCTTTCTTAGATGAGTCGGAAGTCAAATTATTTTAATGCAGTTTTGTTTCAAAGATCAAGCGAATTCTTAAAACACCTTTATAAATGAAATGGGGCAATTTTTGACGAAGATATGGCCATTTATTTCAAGGTAGACCCTATTTAATGCTTTCCATATATTTTCTATTAATCGAAGAATATCTCTTAATATCTTTCTTAGATGAGTCGGAAGTCAAATTATTTTAATGCAGTTTTGTTCCAAAGATCAAGCGAATTCTAAAAACACCTTTATAATTGAAATGGGGCAATTTTTGACGAAGATATGGCCATTTATTTCAAGGTTGACCGTATTTAATGTTTGCCTTATAATTTCTATTTATCGAAGAATATCCCTTAATATCTTTCTTAGATGATTCGGAAGTCAAATAATTTTAATGCAATTTTGTTCCAAAGATCAAGTGAATTCTAAAAACACCTTTATAATTGAAATGGGGCAATTTTTGACGAAGATATGGCCATTTATTTAAAGGTAGACCCTATTTAATGCTTTCCATATATTTTCTGTTAATCAAAGAATATCCCTTAATATCTATCTTAGATGAGTCGGAAGTCAAATTATTTTAACGCAGGTTTGTTCCAAAGATCAAGTGAATTCCAAAAACACCTTTATAATTGAAATGGGGCAATTTTTGACGAAGATATGGCCATTTATTTCAAGGTAGACCCTATTTAATGCTTTCCATATATTTTCTATTTATTGAAGAATATCCCTTAATATCTTTCTTAGATGAGTCGAAAGTCAAATTATTTTAATGCAGTTTTGTTCCAAAAATTGAGCGAATTCTAAAAACATCTTTATAATTGAAATGGGGCAATTTTTGACGAAGATATGGCCATTTATTTCAAGGTAGACACTATTTAATGCTTTCCATATATTTTCTATTTATCGAAGAATATCCCTTAATATCTTTCTTAGATGAGTCGGAAGTCAAATTATTTTAATGCAGTTTTGTTCCAAAGATCGAGTGAATTCTAAAAACACCTTTATGATTGAAATGGGGCAATTTGAGACAAAGATATGGCCAATTATTTCAAGGTTGACCCTATTTAATGTTTGCCCTATATTTTCTACTAATCGAAGAATATCTCTTAATATCTTTCTTAGATGAGTCGGAAGTCAAATTATTTTAAAGCAGTTTTTTTTCAAAGATCGATTGAATTCTAAAAACACCGTTATAATTGACATGGGCCAGTTTGAGACAAAGATATGGCCATTTATTTCAAGGTTGACCCTATTTAATGTTTGGCTTATATTTTCTACTAATCGAAGAATATCTCTTAATATCTTTCTTAGATGAGTCGGAAGTCAAATTATTTTAATGCAGTTTTTTTTCAAAGATCGATTGAATTCTAAAAACACCTTTATAATTAAAATCGGGCAATTTTTGACGAAGATATGGCCATTTATTTCAAGGTAGACCCTATTTAATGCTTTCCATATATATTTTTTAGAATTCGAAGAATATCCCTTAATATCTTTCTTAGATGAACGGAAGTCAAATTATTTTAACGCAGTTTTGTTCCAAAGATCGAGCAAATTCCAAAAACACCTTTATAATTGAAATGGGGCAATTTTTGACGAAGATATGGCCATTTATTTCAAGGTTGACCCTATTTAATGTTTGTCTTATATTTTCTATTAATCGAAGAATATCTCTTAATATCTTACTTAGATGAGTCGGAAGTCAAATTATTTTAATGCAGTTTTGTTCCAAAGATCAAGTGAATTCTAAAAACACCTTCATAATTGAAATGGGGCAATTTTTGACGAAGATATGGCCATTTATTTCATGGTACACCCTATTTAATGCTTTCCATATATTTTCTATTTATCGAAGAATATCCCTTAATATCCTTCTTAGATGAGTTGGACGTCAAATTATTTTAATGCAGTTTTGTTCCAAAGATCGAGCGAATTCCAAAAACATCTTTATAATTGAAATGGGGCAATTTTTGACGAAGATATGGCCATTTATTTCAAGGTAGACCCTATTTAATGCTTTCCATATATTTTCTATTTATCGAAGAATATCCCTTAATATCTTTCTTAGATGAGTCGGAAGTCAAATTATTTTAATGCAGTTTTGTTCCAAAGATCGATTGAATTCTAAAAACACCTTTATAATTGAAATGGGGCAATTTTGGACGAAGATATGGCCATTTATTTCAAGGTAGACCCTATTTAATGCTTTCCATATATTTTCTGTTAATCAACAATATCCCTTAATATCTTTCTTAGATGAGTTGGAAGTCAAATTATTTTAATGCAGTTTTGTTCCAAAGATCAAGCGAATTCTTAAAACACCTTTATAATTGAAATGGGGCAATTTTTGACGAAGATATGGCCATTTATTTCAAGGTAGACCCTATTTAATGCTTTCCATATATTTTCTATTTATTGAAGAATATCTCTTAATATCTTTCTTAGATGAGTCGGAAGTCAAATTATTTTAATGCAGTTTTGTTCCAAAGATCGAGTGAATTCTAAAAACACCTTTATAATTGAAATGGGGCAATTTTTGACGAAGATATGGCCATTTATTTCAAGGTAGACCCTATTTAATGCTTTCCATATATTTTCTATTTATCGAATATCCCTTAATATTTTTTTAGATGAGTCGGAAGTCAAATTATTTTAATGCAGTTTTGTTCCAAAGATCGAGTGAATTCTAAAAACACCTTTATGATTGAAATGGGGCAATTTGAGACAAAGATATGGCCAATTATTTCAAGGTTGACCCTATTTAATGTTTGGATTATATTTTCTACTAATCGAAGAATATCTCTTAATATCTTTCTTAGATGAGTCGGAAGTCAAATTATTTTAAAGCAGTTTTTTTTCAAAGATCGATTGAATTCTAAAAACACCGTTATAATTGACATGGGCCAGTTTGAGACAAAGATATGGCCATTTATTTCAAGGTTGACCCTATTTAATGTTTGGCTTATATTTTCTACTAATCGAAGAATATCTCTTAATATCTTTCTTAGATGAGTCGGAAGTCAAATTATTTTAATGCAGTTTTTTTTCAAAGATCGATTGAATTCTAAAAACACCTTTATAATTAAAATCGGGCAATTTTTGACGAAGATATGGCCATTTATTTCAAGGTAGACCCTATTTAATGCTTTCCATATATTTTTTAGAATTCGAAGAATATCCCTTAATATCTTTCTTAGATGAACGGAAGTCAAATTATTTTAACGCAGTTTTGTTCCAAAGATCGAGCAAATTCCAAAAACACCTTTATAATTGAAATGGGGCAATTTTTGACGAAGATATGGCCATTTATTTCAAGGTTGACCCTATTTAATGTTTGTCTTATATTTTCTATTAATCGAAGAATATCTCTTAATATCTTACTTAGATGAGTCGGAAGTCAAATTATTTTAATGCAGTTTTGTTCCAAAGATCAAGTGAATTCTAAAAACACCTTCATAATTGAAATGGGGCAATTTTTGACGAAGATATGGCCATTTATTTCATGGTACACCCTATTTAATGCTTTCCATATATTTTCTATTTATCGAAGAATATCCCTAAATATCCTTCTTAGATGAGTTGGACGTCAAATTATTTTAATGCAGTTTTGTTCCAAAGATCGAGCGAATTCCAAAAACATCTTTATAATTGAAATGGGGCAATTTTTGACGAAGATATGGCCATTTATTTCAAGGTAGACCCTATTTAATGCTTTCCATATATTTTCTATTTATCGAAGAATATCCCTTAATATCTTTCTTAGATGAGTCGGAAGTCAAATTATTTTAATGCAGTTTTGTTCCAAAGATCGATTGAATTCTAAAAACACCTTTATAATTGAAATGGGGCAATTTTGGACGAAGATATGGCCATTTATTTCAAGGTAGACCCTATTTAATGCTTTCCATATATTTTCTGTTAATCAACAATATCCCTTAATATCTTTCTTAGATGAGTTGGAAGTCAAATTATTTTAATGCAGTTTTGTTCCAAAGATCAAGCGAATTCTTAAAACACCTTTATAATTGAAATGGGGCAATTTTTGACGAAGATATGGCCATTTATTTCAAGGTAGACCGTATTTAATGCTTTCCATATATTTTCTATTTATCGAAGAATATCCCTTAATATCTTTCTTAGATGAGTTGGAAGTCAAATTATTTTAATGCAATTTTGTTCCAAAGATCAAGCGAATTCTAAAAACACCTTTATAATTGAAATGGGCCAATTTGTGACGAAGATATGGCCATTTATTTCAAGGTTGACCCTATTTAATGTTTGCCTTATAATTTCTATTAATCGAAGAATATCCCTTTATATCTTTCTTAGATGAGTCGGAAGTCAAATTATTTTAATGCAATTTTGTTCCAAAGATCAAGTGAATTCTAAAAACACCTTTATAATTGAAATAAGGCAATTTTTGACGAAGATCTGGCTATTTATTTCAAGGTAGACCCTATTTAATACTTTCCATATATTTTCTGTTAATCAAAGAATATCCCTTAATATCTTTCTTAGATGAGTCGGAAGTCAAATTATTTTAACGCAGTTTTGTTTCAAAGATCAAGCGAATTCTAAAAACACCTTTATAATTGAAATGGGGCAATTTTTGACGAAGATATGGCCATTTATTTCAAGGTTGACCCTATTTAATGCTTTCCATATATTTTCTATTTATCGAAGAATATCCCTTAATATCTTTCTTAGATGAGTTGGAAGTCAAATTATTTTAATGCAGTTTTGTTTCAAAGATCAAGCGATTCTTAAAACACCTTTATAATTGAAATGGGGCAATTTATGACGAAGATATGGCCATTTATTTCATGGTACACCCTATTTAATGCTTTCCATATATTTTCTATTTATCGAAGAATATCCCTTAATATCTTTCTTAGATGAGTCGGAAGTCAAATTATTTTAATGCAGTTTTGTTCCAAAGATTGAGTGAATTCTAAAAACACCTTTATAATTGAAATGGGGCAATTTTGGACGAAGATATGGCCATTTATTTCAAGGTAGACCCTATTTAATGCTTTCCATATATTTTCTGTTAATCGAACAATATCCCTTAATATCTTTCTTAGATGAGTCGGAAGTCAAATTATTTTAATGCAGTTTTGTTCCAAAGATCAAGCGAATTCCAAAGACACCTCTATGATTGAAATTGGGCAATTTTAGATGAAGATATGGCCATTTATTTCAAGGTAGACCCTATTTAATGCTTTCCATATATTTTCTATTTATCGAATATCCCTTCATATCTTTCTTAGATGAGTCGGAAGTCAAATTATTTTAATGCAGTTTTCTTCCAAAGATCGAGTGAATTCTAAAAACACCTTTATAATTGAAATGGGGCAATTTTTGACGAAGATATGGCCATTTATTTCAAGGTTGACCCTATTTAATGCTTTCCATATATTTTCTATTTATTGAAGAATATCCCTTAATATCTTTTTTAGATGAGTCGGAAGTCAATTTATTTTAATGCAGTTTTGTTTCAAAGATTAAGCGAATTCTAAAAACACCTCTATAATTGAAATGGGGCAATTTTTGACGAAGATATGGCCATTTATTTCAAGGTAGACCCTATTTAATGCTTTCCATATATTTTCTGTTAATCAACAATATCCCTTAATATCTTTCTTAGATGAGTCGGAAGTCAAATTATTTTAATGCAGTTTTGTTCCAAAGATCAAGCGAATTCCAAAAACACCTCTATGATTGAAATGGGGCAATTTGAGACAAAGATATGGCCAATTATTTCAAGGTTGACCCTATTTAATGTTTGGATTATATTTTCTACTAATCGAAGAATATCTCTTAATATCTTTCTTAGATGAGTCGGAAGTCAAATTATTTTAAAGCAGTTTTTTTTCAAATATCGATTGAATTCTAAAAACACCTTTATAATTGACATGGGCCAATTTGAGACAATGATATGGCCATTTATTTCAAGGTTGACCCTATTTAATGTTTGGCTTATATTTTCTACTAATCGAAGAATATCTCTTAATATCTTTCTTAGATGAGTCGGAAGTCAAATTATTTTAATGCAGTTTTTTTTCAAAGATCGATTGAATTCTAAAAACACCTTTATTATTAAAATCGGGCAATTTTTGACGAAGATATGGCTATTTATTTCAAGGTAGACCCTATTTAATGCTTTCCATATATTTTTTAGAATTCGAAGAATATCCCTTAATATCTTTCTTAGATGAACGGAAGTCAAATTATTTTAAGGCAGTTTTGTTCCAAAGATCGAGCAAATTCCAAAAACACCTTTATAATTGAAATGGGGCAATTTTTGACGAAGAAATGGCCATTTATTTCAAGGGTGACCCTATTTAATGTTTGTCCTATATTTTCTGTGGAGCGAAGAATATCTCCTAATATCCTACTTAGATGAATCCGAAGTCAAATTATTTTAATGCAGTTTTGTTCCAAAGATCCATTGAATTCCAAAAACACCTTCCTAAATGAAATGGGGGCATTTTTTGACGAAGATATGGCCACTTTATTTCAAGGTTGACCCTATTTAATGCTTTCCATATATTTTCTATTTATCGAAGAATATCCCTTAATATCTTTCTTAGATGAGTCGGAAGTCAAATTATTTTAATGCAGTTTTGTTCCAAAGATCGAGTGAATTCTAAAAACACCTTTATAATTGAAATGGGGCAATTTTGGACGAAGATATGGCCATTTATTTCAAGGTAGACCCTATTTAATGCTTTTCATATATTTTCTGTTAATCAACAATATCCCTTAATATCTTTCTTAGATGAGTTGGAAGTCAAATTATTTTAATGCAGTTTTGTTCCAAAGATCAAGCGAATTCTTAAAACACCTTTATAATTGAAATGGGGCAATTTTTGACGAAGATATGGCCATTTATTTCAAGGTTGACCCTATTTAATGTTTGGCTTATATTTTCTACTAATCGAAGAATATCCTTAATATCTTTCTTAGATGAGTCGGAAGTCAAATTATTTTAATGCAGTTTTTTCAAAGATCGATTGAATTCTAAAACACCTTTATAATTGAAATGGGGCAATTTTTGACGAAGATATGGCCATTTATTTCAAGGTAGACCCTATTTAATGCTTTCCATATATTTTCTATTTATCGAAGAATATCCCTTAATATCTTTCTTAGATGAGTTGGAAGTCAAATTATTTTAATGCAGTTTTGTTCCAAAGATCGAGCGAATTCTAAAAACACCTTTATAATTGAAATGGGGCAATTTTTGACGAAGATATGGCCATTTATTTCAAGGTTGACCCTATTTAATGCTTTTCTTATATTTTCTATTAATCGAAGAATATCCCTTAATATCTTTCTTAGATGAGTTGGAAGTCAAATTATTTTAATGCAGTTTTGTTCCAAAGATCGAGTGAATTCTTAAAACACCTTTATTATTGAAATTGGGTAATTTTTGACGAAGATATGGCCATTTATTTCAAGGTTGACCCTATTTAATGTTTGGCTTATATTTTCTATTAATCGAAGAATATCCCTTTATATCTTTCTTAGATGAGTCGGAAGTCAAATTATTTTAATGCAGTTTTGTTCCAAAGATCGAGTGAATTCTTAAAACACCTTTATTATTGAAATTGGGTAATTTTTGACGAAGATATGGCCATTTATTTCAAGGTTGACCCTATTTAATGTTTGGCTTATATTTTCTATTAATCGAAGAATATCCCTTAATATCTTTCTTAGATGAGTCGGAAGTCAAATTATTTTAATGCAGTTTTGTTTCAAAGATCGAGTGAATTTTTAAAACACCTTTATAAACAAAATGGGGCAATTTTTGACGAAGATATGGCCATTTGTTTCAAGGTAGACCCTATTTAATGCTTTCCATATATTTTCTATTTATCGAAGAATATCCCTTAATATCTTTCTTAGATGAGTCGGAAGTCAAATTATTTTAATGCAGTTTTGTTCCAAAGATCAAGCGAATTCTAAAAACACCTTTATAATTGAAATGGGGCAATTTTTGACGAAGATATGGCCATTTATTTCAAGGTTGACCCTATTTAATGTTTGCCTTATAATTTCTATTAATCGAAGAATATCCCTTTATATCTTTCTTAGATGAGTCGGAAGTCAAATTATTTTAATGCAATTTTGTTCCAAAGATCAAGTGAATTCTAAAAACACCTTTATAATTGAAATGGGGCAATTTTTGACGAAGATATGGCCATTTATTTCAAGGTAGACCCTATTTAATACTTTCCATATATTTTCTGTTAATCAAAGAATATCCCTTAATATCTTTCTTAGATGAGTCGGAAGACAAATTATTTTAATGCAGTTTTGTTCCAAAGATCGAGTGAATTCTAAAAACACCTTTATAATTGAAATGGGGCAATTTTTGACGAAGATATGGCCATTTATTTCAAGGTTGACCCTATTTAATGTTTGTCTTATATTTTCTATTAATCGAAGAATATCCCTTAATATCTTTCTTAGATGAGTCGGAAGTCAAATTATTTTAATGCAATTTTGTTCCAAAGATCGAGTGAATTCTTAAAACACCTTTATAATTGAAATGGGGCAATTTTTGACGAAGATATGGCCATTTATTTCAAGGTAGACCCTATTTAATGCTTTCCATATATTTTCTATTTATTGAAGAATATCTCTTAATATCTTTCTTAGATGAGTCGGAAGTCAAATTATTTTAATGCAGTTTTGTTCCAAAGATTGAGTGAATTCTAAAAACACCTTTATAATTGAAATGGGGCAATTTTGGACGAAGATATGGCCATTTATTTCAAGGTAGACCCTATTTAATGCTTTCCATATATTTTCTGTTAATCAACAATATCCCTTAATATCTTTCTTAGATGAGTCGGAAGTCAAATTATTTTAATGCAGTTTTGTTCCAAAGATCAAGCGAATTCCAAAAACACTTCTATGATTGAAATGGGGCAATTTGAGACAAAGATATGGCCAATTATTTCAAGGTTGACCCTATTTAATGTTTGGATTATATTTTCTACTAATCGAAGAATATCTCTTAATATCTTTCTTAGATGAGTCGGAAGTCAAATTATTTTAAAGCAGTTTTTTTTCAAAGATCGATTGAATTCTAAAAACACCTTTATAATTGACAGGGGCCAATTTGAGACAAAGATATGGCCATTTATTTCAAGGTTGACCCTATTTAATGTTTGGCTTATATTTTCTACTAATCGAAGAATATCTCTTAATATCTTTCTTAGATGAGTCGGAAGTCAAATTATTTTAATGCAGTTTTTTTTCAAAGATCGATTGAATTCTAAAAACACCTTTATAATTAAAATCGGGCAATTTTTGACGAAGATATGGCTATTTATTTCAAGGTAGACCCTATTTAATGCTTTCCATATATTTTTTAGAATTCGAAGAATATCCCTTAATATCTTTCTTAGATGAGCGGAAGTCAAATTATTTTAACGCAGTTTTGTTCCAAAGATCGAGCAAATTCCAAAAACACCTTTATAATTGAAATGGGGCAATTTTTGACGAAGATATGGCCATTTATTTTAAGGTTGACCCTATTTAATGTTTGTCTTATATTTTCTATTAATCGAAGAATATCTCTTAATATCTTACTTAGATGAGTCGGAAGTCAAATTATTTTAATGCAGTTTTGTTCCAAAGATCGATTGAATTCTAAAAACACCTTCATAATTGAAATGGGGCAATTTTTGACGAAGATATGGCCATTTATTTCATGGTAGACCCTATTTAATGCTTTCCATATATTTTCTATTTATCGAAGAATATCCCTTAATATCCTTCTTAGATGAGTTGGAAGTCAAATTATTTTAATGCAGTTTTGTTCCAAAGATCGAGCGAATTCCAAAAACATCTCTATAATTGAAATGGGGCAATTTTTGACGAAGATATGGCCATTTATTTCAAGGTAGACCCTATTTAATGCTTTCCATATATTTTCTATTTATCGAAGAATATCCCTTAATATCTTTCTTAGATGAGTCGGAAGTCAAATTATTTTAATGCAGTTTTGTTCCAAAGATCGAGTGAATTCTAAAAACACCTTTATAATTGAAATGGGGCAATTTTGGACGAAGATATGGCCATTTATTTCAAGGTAGACCCTATTTAATGCTTTCCATATATTTTCTGTTAATCAACAATATCCCTTAATATCTTTCTTAGATGAGTTGGAAGTCAAATTATTTTAATGCAGTTTTGTTCCAAAGATCAAGCGAATTCTAAAAACACCTTTATAATTGAAATGGGGCAATTTTTGACGAAGATATGGCCATTTATTTCAAGGTTGACCCTATTTAATGTTTGGCTTATATTTTCTACTAATCGAAGAATATCTCTTAATATCTTTCTTAGATGAGTCGGAAGTCAAATTATTTTAATGCAGTTTTTTTTCAAAGATCGATTGAATTCTAAAAACACCTTTATAATTAAAATCGGGCAATTTTTGACGAAGATATGGCTATTTATTTCAAGGTAGACCCTATTTAATGCTTTCCATATATTTTTTAGAATTCGAAGAATATCCCTTAATATCTTTCTTAGATGAGTCGGAAGTCAAATTATTTTAATGCAGTTTTGTTCCAAAGATCAAGCGAATTCTTAAAACACCTTTATAATTGAAATGGGGCAATTTTTGACGAAGATATGGCCATTTATTTCAAGGTAGACCGTATTTAATGCTTTCCATATATTTTCTATTTATCGAAGAATATCCCTTAATATCTTTCTTAGATGAGTCGGAAGTCAAATTATTTTAATGCAGTTTTGTTCCAAAGATCGAGCGAATTCTAAAATCACCTTTATAATTGAAATGGGGCAATTTTTGACAAAGATATGGCCATTTATTTCAAGGTAGACCGTATTTAATGCTTTCCATATATTTTCTATTTATCGAAGAATATCCCTTAATATCTTTCTTAGATGAGTCGGAAGTCAAATTATTTTAATGCAGTTTTGTTTCAAAGATCAAGCGAATTCTAAAAACACCTTTATAATTGAAATGGGGCAATTTTTGACGAAGATATGGCCATTTATTTCAAGGTTGACCCTATTTAATGTTTGCCTTATAATTTCTATTAATCGAAGAATATCCCTTTATATCTTTCTTAGATGAGTCGGAAGTCAAATTATTTTAATGCAGTTTTGTTCCAAAGATCGAGTGAATTCTTAAAACACCTTTATTATTGAAATTGGGTAATTTTTGACGAAGATATGGCCATTTATTTCAAGGTTGACCCTATTTAATGTTTGGCTTATATTTTCTATTAATCGAAGAATATCCCTTAATATCTTTCTTAGATGAGTCGGAAGTCAAATTATTTTAATGCAGTTTTGTTTCAAAGATCGAGTGAATTCTTAAAACACCTTTATAAATGAAATGGGGCAATTTTTGACGAAGATATGGCCATTTGTTTCAAGGTAGACCCTATTTAATGCTTTCCATATATTTTCTATTTATCGAAGAATATCCCTTAATATCTTTCTTAGATGAGTCGGAAGTCAAATTATTTTAATGCAGTTTTGTTCCAAAGATCAAGCGAATTCTAAAAACACCTTTATAATTGAAATGGGGCAATTTTTGACGAAGATATGGCCATTTATTTCAAGGTTGACCCTATTTAATGTTTGCCTTATAATTTCTATTAATCGAAGAATATCCCTTCATATCTTTCTTAGATGAGTCGGAAGTCAAATTATTTTAATGCAATTTTGTTTCAAAGATCAAGTGAATTCCAAAAACACCTTTATAATTGAAATGGGGCAATTTTTGACGAAGATATGGCCATTTATTTCAAGGTAGACCCTATTTAATGCTTTCCATATATTTTCTATTTATTGAAGAATATCCCTTAATATCTTTCTTAGATGAGTCGGAAGTCAAATTATTTTAATGCAGTTTTGTTCCAAAGATTGAGTGAATTCTAAAAACACCTTTATAATTGAAATGGGGCAATTTTTGACGAAGATATGGCCATTTATTTCAAGGTAGACCCTATTTAATGCTTTCCATATATTTTCTGTTAATCGAACAATATCCCTTAATATCTTTCTTAGATGAGTCGGAAGTCAAATTATTTTAATGCAGTTTTGTTCCAAAGATCGAGTGAATTCTTAAAAACACCTTTATAATTGAAATGGGGCAATTTTTGACGAAGATATGGCCATTTATTTCAAGGTTGACCCTATTTAATGTTTGCCTTATAATTTCTATTAATCGAAGAATATCCCTTCATATCTTTCTTAGATGAGTCGGAAGTCAAATTATTTTAATGCAGTTTTGTTCCAAAGATCAAGTGAATTCCAAAAACACCTTTATAATTGAAATGGGGCAATTTTTGACGAAGATATGGCCATTTATTTCAAGGTAGACCCTATTTAATGCTTTCCATATATTTTCTATTAATCGAAGAATATCCCTTAATATCTTTCTTAGATGAGTCGGAAGTCAAATTATTTTAATGCAGTTTTGTTCCAAAGATCAAGCGAATTCTTAAAACACCTTTATAATTGAAATGGGGCAATTTTTGACGAAGATATGGCCATTTATTTCAAGGTAGACCCTATTTAATGCTTTCCATATATTTTCTATTTATCGAAGAATATCCCTTAATATCTTTCTTAGATGAGTTGGAAGTCAAATTATTTTAATGCAGTTTTGTTTCAAAGATCAAGCGAATTCTAAAAACACCTTTATAATTGAAATGGGGCAATTTTTGACGAAGATATGGCCATTTATTTCAAGGTAGACCCTATTTAATGCTTTCCATATATTTTCTATTTATCGAAGAATATCCCTTAATATCTTTCTTAGATGAGTTGGAAGTCAAATTATTTTAATGCAGTTTTGTTTCAAAGATCAAGCGAATTCTAAAAACACCTTTATAATTGAAATGGGGCAATTTTTGACGAAGATATGGCCATTTATTTCAAGGTTGACCCTATTTAATGTCTTGCCTTATAATTTCTATTAATCGAAGAATATCCCTTTATATCTTTCTTAGATGAGTCGGAAGTCAAATTATTTTAATGCAGTTTTGTTCCAAAGATCGAGTGAATTCTTAAAAACACCTTTATTATTGAAATGGGGCAATTTTTGACGAAGATATGGCCATTTATTTCAAGGTAGACCCTATTTAATACTTTCCATATATTTTCTGTTAATCAAAGAATATCCCTTAATATCTTTCTCAGATGAGTCGGAAGTCAAATTATTTTAACGCAGTTTTGTTCCAAAGATTGAGTGAATTCTAAAAACACCTTTATAATTGAAATGGGGCAATTTTTGACGAAGATATGGCCATTTATTTCAAGGTTGACCCTATTTAATGTTTGTCTTATATTTTCTATTAATCGAAGAATATCCCTTCATATCTTTCTTCGATGAGTCGGAAGTCAAATTATTTTAATGCAATTTTGTTTCAAAGATCAAGTGAATTCCAAAAACACCTTTATAATTGAAATGGGGCAATTTTTGACGAAGATATGGCCATTTATTTCAAGGTAGACCCTATTTAATGCTTTCCATATATTTTCTATTTATTGAAGAATATCTCTTAATATCTTTCTTAGATGAGTCGGAAGTCAAATTATTTTAATGCAGTTTTGTTCCAAAGATCGAGTGAATTCTAAAAACACCTTTATAATTGAAATGGGGCAATTTTTGACGAATATATGGCCATTTATTTCAAGGTTGACCCTATTTAATACTTTCCATATATTTTCTGTTAATCAACAATATCCCTTAATATCTTTCTTAGATGAGTCGGAAGTCAAATTATTTTAACGCAGTTTTGTTCCAAAGATCAAGCGAATTCCAAAAACACCTCTATGATTGAAATGGGGCAATTTGAGACAAAGATATGGCCATTTATTTCAAGGTTGACCCTATTTAATGTTTGGCTTATATTTTCTATTAATCGAAGAATATCCCTTAATATCTTTCTTAGATGAGTCGGAAGTCAAATTATTTTAATGCAGTTTTGTTTCAAAGATCGAGTGAATTCTTAAAACACCTTTATTATTGAAATTGGGTAATTTTTGACGAAGATATGGCCAATTATTTCAAGGTTGACCCTATTTAATGTTTGGATTATATTTTCTACTAATCGAAGAATATCCCTTTATATCTTTCTTAGATGAGTCGGAAGTCAAATTATTTTAATGCAGTTTTGTTTCAAAGATCGAGTGAATTCTTAAAACACCTTTATAATTGAAATTGGGTAATTTTTGACGAAGATATGGCCATTTATTTCAAGGTTGACCCTATTTAATGCTTTCCATATATTTTCTGTTAATCAACAATATCCCTTAATATCTTTCTTAGATGAGTC
Source organism: Drosophila grimshawi (assembly GCF_018153295.1). Classification (NCBI taxonomy): domain Eukaryota; kingdom Metazoa; phylum Arthropoda; class Insecta; order Diptera; family Drosophilidae; genus Drosophila; species Drosophila grimshawi. The sequence continues at coordinate 95,325 of NW_025062868.1, forward strand.
GAAAGTCAAATTATTTTAATGCAGTTTTGTTCCAAAGATCAAGTGAATTCTAAAAACACCTTTATAAATGAAATGGGGCAATTTTTGACGAAGATATGGCCATTTATTTCAAGGTAGACCCTACTTAATGCTTTCCATATATTTTCTATTTATCGAAGAATATCCCTTAATATCTTTCTTAGATGAGTCGGCAGTCAAATTATTTTAATGCAGTTTTGTTCCAAAGATTGAGTTAATTCTAAAAACATCTTTATAATTGAAATGGGGCAATTTTTGACGAAGATATGGCTATTTATTTCAAGGTAGACCCTATTTAATGTTTGCCTTATAATTTCTATTAATCGAAGAATATCCCTTTATATCTTTCTTAGATGAGTTGGAAGTCAAATTATTTTAATGCAATTTTGTTCCAAAGATCAAGTGAATTCTAAAAACACCTTTATAATTGAAATGGGGCAATTTTTGACGAAGATATGGCCATTTATTTCAAGGTAGACCCTATTTAATACTTTCCATATATTTTCTGTTAATCAAAGAATATCCCTTAATATCTTTCTCAGATGAGTCGGAAGTCAAATTATTTTAACGCAGTTTTGTTCCAAAGATTGAGTGAATTCTAAAAACACCTTTGTAATTGAAATGGAGCAATTTTTGACGAAGATATGGCCATTTATTTCAAGGTTGACCCTATTTAATGTTTGTCTTATATTTTCTATTAATCGAAGAATATCCCTTCATATCTTTCTTCGATGAGTCGGAAGTCAAATTATTTTAATGCAGTTTTGTTCCAAAGATCAAGTGAATTCTAAAAACACCTTTATAATTGAAATGGGGCAATTTTAGACGAAGATATGGCCATTTATTTCAAGGTTGACCCTATTTACTGCTTTCCATATATTTTCTATTTATCGAAGAATATCCCTTAATATCTTTCTTAGATGAGTCGGAAATCAAATTATTTTAATGCAGTTTTGTTCCAAAGATTAAGTGAATTCTAAAAACACCTTTATAATTGAAATGGGCCAATTTTAGACGCAGATATGGCCATTTATTTCAAGGTAGACCCTATTTACTGCTTTCCTTTTATTTTCTATTTATCGAAGAATATCCCTTAATATCTTTCTTAGATGAGTCGGAAGTCAAATTATTTTAAAGCAGTTTTGTTCCAAAGATCGAGCGAATTCCAAAAACACCTCTATGATTGAAATGGGGCAATTTGAGACAAAGATATGGCCAATTATTTCAAGGTTGACCCTATTTAATGTTTGGATTATATTTTCTACTAATCGAAGAATATCTCTTAATATCTTTCTTAGATGAGTCGGAAGTCAAATTATTTTAAAGCAGTTTTTTTTCAAATATCGATTGAATTCTAAAAACACCTTTATAATTGACATGGGCCAATTTGAGACAATGATATGGCCATTTATTTCAAGGTTGACCCTATTTAATGTTTGGCTTATATTTTCTACTAATCGAAGAATATCTCTTAATATCTTTCTTAGATGAGTCGGAAGTCAAATTATTTTAATGCAGTTTTTTTTCAAAGATCGATTGAATTCTAAAAACACCTTTATTATTAAAATCGGGCAATTTTTGACGAAGATATGGCTATTTATTTCAAGGTAGACCCTATTTAATGCTTTCCATATATTTTTTAGAATTCGAAGAATATCCCTTAATATCTTTCTTAGATGAACGGAAGTCAAATTATTTTAAGGCAGTTTTGTTCCAAAGATCGAGCAAATTCCAAAAACACCTTTATAATTGAAATGGGGCAATTTTTGACGAAGATATGGCCATTTATTTCAAGGTAGACCCTATTTAATGCTTTCCATATATTTTCTATTTATCGAAGAATATCCCTTAATATCTTTCTTAGATGAGTCGGAAGTCAAATTATTTTAATGCAGTTTTGTTCCAAAGATCGAGTGAATTCTAAAAACACCTTTATAATTGAAATGGGGCAATTTTGGACGAAGATATGGCCATTTATTTCAAGGTAGACCCTATTTAATGCTTTCCATATATTTTCTATTTATTGAAGAATATCTCTTAATATCTTTCTTAGATGAGTCGGAAGTCAAATTATTTTAATGCAGTTTTTTTTCAAAGATCGAGCAAATTCCAAAAACACCTTTATAATTGAAATGGGGCAATTTTTGACGAAGATATGGCCATTTATTTCAAGGTTGACCCTATTTAATGTTTGGCTTATATTTTCTACTAATCGAAGAATATCTCTTAATATCTTTCTTAGATGAGTCGGAAGTCAAATTATTTTAATGCAGTTTTTTTCAAAGATCGATTGAATTCTAAAAACACCTTTATTATTAAAATCGGGCAATTTTTGACGAAGATATGGCCATTTATTTCAAGGTAGACCCTATTTAATGCTTTCCATATATTTTCTATTTATTGAAGAATATCTCTTAATATCTTTCTTAGATGAGTCGGAAGTCAAATTATTTTAATGCAGTTTTTTTTCAAAGATCGAGCAAATTCCAAAAACACCTTTATAATTGAAATGGGGCAATTTTTGACGAAGATATGGCCATTTATTTCAAGGTTGACCCTATTTAATGTTTGTCTTATATTTTCTATTAATCGAAGAATATCTCTTAATATCTTACTTAGATGAGTCGGAAGTCAAATTATTTTAATGCAGTTTTGTTCCAAAGATCGATTGAATTCTAAAAACACCTTCATAATTGAAATGGGGCAATTTTTGACGAAGATATGGCCATTTATTTCAAGGTAGACCCTATTTAATGCTTTCCATATATTTTCTATTTATCGAAGAATATCCCTTAATATCCTTCTTAGATGAGTTGGAAGTCAAATTATTTTAATGCAGTTTTGTTCCAAAGATCGAGCGAATTCCAAAAACATCTTTATAATTGAAATGGGGCAATTTTTGACGAAGATATGGCCATTTATTTCAAGGTAGACCCTATTTAATGCTTTCCATATATTTTCTATTTATCGAAGAATATCCCTTAATATCTTTCTTAGATGAGTCGGAAGTCAAATTATTTTAATGCAGTTTTGTTCCAAAGATCGAGTGAATTCTAAAAACACCTTTATAATTGAAATGGGGCAATTTTGGACGAAGATATGGCCATTTATTTCAAGGTAGACCCTATTTAATGCTTTCCATATATTTTCTGTTAATCAACAATATCCCTTAATATCTTTCTTAGATGAGTTGGAAGTCAAATTATTTTAATGCAGTTTTGTTCCAAAGATCAAGCGAATTCTAAAAACACCTTTATAATTGAAATGGGGCAATTTTTGACGAAGATATGGCCATTTATTTCAAGGTAGAGCCTATTTAATGCTTTCCATATATTTTCTATTTATCGAAGAATATCCCTTAATATCTTTCTTAGATGAGTTGGAAGTCAAATTATTTTAATGCAGTTTTGTTCCAAAGATCAAGCGAATTCTAAAAACACCTTTATAATTGAAATGGGGCAATTTTTGACGAAGATATGGCCATTTATTTCAAGGTTGACCCTATTTAATGTTTGCCTTATAATTTCTATTAATCGAAGAATATCCCTTTATATCTTTCTTAGATGAGTCGGAAGTCAAATTATTTTAATGCAATTTTGTTCCAAAGATCGAGTGAATTCTAAAAACACCTTTATAATTGAAATGGGGCAATTTTTGTCGAAGATATGGCCATTTATTTCAAGGTAGACCCTATTTAATACTTTCCATATATTTTCTGTTAATCAAAGAATATCCCTTAATATCTTTCTTAGATGAGTCGAAAGTCAAATTATTTTAACGCAGTTTTATTTCAAAGATTGAGTGAATTCTAAAAACACCTTTATAATTGAAATGGGGCAATTTTTGACGAAGATATGGCCATTTATTTCAAGGTTGACCCTATTTAATGTTTGGCTTATATTTTCTATTAATCGAAGAATATCCCTTAATATCTTTCTTAGATGAGTCGGAAGTCAAATTATTTTAATGCAATTTTGTTCCAAAGATCAAGTGAATTCCAAAAACACCTTTATAATTGAAATGGGGCAATTTTTGACGAAGATATGGCCATTTATTTCAAGGTAGACCCTATTTAATGCTTTCCATATATTTTCTATTTATTGAAGAATATCTCTTAATATCTTTCTTAGATGAGTCGGAAGTCAAATTATTTTAATGCAGTTTTATTTCAAAGATTGTCTGAATTCTAAAAACACCTTTATAATTGAAATGGGGCAATTTTGGACGAAGATATGGCCATTTATTTCAAGGTAGACCCTATTTAATGCTTTCCATATATTTTCTGTTAATCAACAATATCCCTTAATATCTTTCTTAGATGAGTCGGAAGTCAAATTATTTTAATGCAGTTTTGTTCCAAAGATTGAGTGAATTCTAAAAACACCTCTATGATTGAAATGGGGCAATTTGAGACAAAGATATGGCCAATTATTTCAAGGTTGACCCTATTTAATGTTTGGATTATATTTTCTACTAATCGAAGAATATCTCTTAATATCTTTCTTAGATGAGTCGGAAGTCAAATTATTTTAAAACATTTTTTTTCAAAGATCGATTGAATTCTAAAAACACCTTTATAATTGACATGGGCCAATTTGAGACAAAGATATGGCCATTTATTTCAAGGTTGACCCTATTTAATGTTTGGCTTATATTTTCTACTAATCGAAGAATATCTCTTAATATCTTTCTTAGATGAGTCGGAAGTCAAATTATTTTAATGCAGTTTTGTTCCAAAGATCAAGCGAATTCTTAAAGATCCTTTATAATTGAAATGGGGCAATTTTTGACGAAGATATGGCCATTTATTTCATGGTACACCCTATTTAATGCTTTCCATATATTTTCTATTTATCGAAGAATATCCCTTAATATCTTTCTTAGATGAGTCGGAAGTCAAATTATTTTAATGCAGTTTTGTTCCAAAGATCGAGCGAATTCCAAAAACATCTTTATAATTGAAATGGGGCAATTTTTGACGAAGATATGGCCATTTATTTCAAGGTAGACCCTATTTAATGCTTTCCATATATTTTTTAGAATTCGAAGAATATCCCTTAATATCTTTCTTAGATGAACGGAAGTCAAATTATTTTAATGCAGTTTTGTTCCAAAGATCGATTGAATTCTAAAAACACCTTTATAATTGACATGGGCCAATTTGAGACAAAGATATGGCCATTTATTTCAAGGTTGACCCTATTAAATGTTTGGCTTATATTTTCTACTAATCGAAGAATATCCCTTAATATCTTTCTTAGATGAGTCGGAAGTCAAATTATTTTAATGCAGTTTTGTTCCAAAGATCGAGTGAATTCCAAAAACACCTTTATATTTGAAATGGGGCAATTTTTGACGAAGATATGGCCATTTATTTCAAGGTAGACCCTATTTAATGCTTTCCATATATTTTCTATTTATTGAAGAATATCTCTTAATATCTTTCTTAGATGAGTCGGAAGTCAAATTATTTTAATGCAGTTTTGTTCCAAAGATTGAGTGAATTCTAAAAACACCTTTATAATTGAAATGGGGCAATTTTGGACGAAGATATGGCCATTTATTTCAAGGTAGACCCTATTTAATGCTTTCCATATATTTTCTGTTAATCAACAATATCCCTTAATATCTTTCTTAGATGAGTCGGAAGTCAAATTATTTTAATGCAGTTTTGTTCCAAAGATTGAGTGAATTCTAAAAACACCTTTATGATTGAAATGGGGCAATTTGAGACAAAGATATGGCCAATTATTTCAACGTTGACCCTATTTAATGTTTGGATTATATTTTCTACTAATCGAAGAATATCTCTTAATATCTTTCTTAGATGAGTCGGAAGTCAAATTATTTTAAAACAGTTTTTTTTCAAAGATCGATTGAATTCTAAAAACACCTTTATAATTGACATGGGCCAATTTGAGACAAAGATATGGCCATTTATTTCAAGGTTGACCCTATTTAATGTTTGGCTTATATTTTCTATTAATCGAAGAATATCTCTTAATATCTTTCTTAGATGAGTCGGAAGTCAAATTATTTTAAAGTAGTTTTGTTTCAAAGATCAAGTGAATTCCAAAAACACCTTTATATTTGAAATGGGGCAATTTTTGACGAAGATATGGCCATTTATTTCATGGTACACCCTATTTAATGCTTTCCATATATTTTCTATTTATCGAAGAATATCCCTTAATATCCTTCTTAGATGAGTTGGAAGTCAAATTATTTTAATGCAGTTTTGTTCCAAAGATCGAGCAAATTCCAAAAACATCTTTATAATTGAAATGGGGCAATTTTTGACGAAGATATGGCCATTTATTTCAAGGTTGACCCTATTTAATGTTTGCCTTATAATTTCTATTAATCGAAGAATATCCCCTAATATCTTTCTTAGATGAGTCGGAAGTCAAATTATTTTAATGCAGTTTTGTTTCAAAGATCGAGTGAATTCTTAAAACACCTTTAGAAATGAAATGGGGCAATTTTTGACGAAGATATGGCCATTTATTTCAAGGTAGACCCTATTTAATGCTTTCTATATATTTTCTATTTATCGAAGAATATCCCTTAATATCTTTCTTAGATGAGTTGGAAGTCAAATTATTTTAATGCAGTTTTGTTCCAAAGATCAAGCGAATTCTAAAAACACCTTTATAATTAAAATGGGGCAATTTTTGACGAAGATATGGCCATTTATTTCAAGGTTGACCCTATTTAATGTTTGCCTTATAATTTCTATTAATCGAAGAATATCCCTTTATATCTTTCTTAGATGAGTCGGAAGTCAAATTATTTTAATGCAATTTTGTTCCAAAGATCAAGTGAACTCTAAAAACACCTTTATAATTGAAATGGGGCAATTTTTGACGAAGATATGGCCATTTATTTCAAGGTAGACCCTATTTAAAGCTTTCCATATATTTTTTAGAATTCGAAGAATATCCCTTAATATCTTTCTTAGATGAACGGAAGTCAAATTATTTTAACGCAGTTTTGTTTCAAAGATCGAGCAAATTCCAAAAACACCTTTATAATTGAAATGGGGCAATTTTTGACGAAGATATGGCTATTTATTTCAAGGTTGACCCTATTTAATGTTTGTCTTATATTTTCTATTAATCGAAGAATATCTCTTAATATCTTACTTAGATGAGTCGGAAGTCAAATTATTTTAATGCAGTTTTTTTTCAAAGATTGAGTGAATTCTAAAAACACCTCTATGATTGAAATGGGGCAATTTGAGACAAAGATATGGCCAATTATTTCAAGGTTGACCCTATTTAATGTTTGGATTATATTTTCTACTAATCGAAGAATATCTCTTAATATCTTTCTTAGATGAGTCGGAAGTCAAATTATTTTAAAGCAGTTTTTTTTCAAAGATCGATTGAATTCTAAAAACACCTTTATAATTGACATGGGGCAATTTGAGACAAAGATATGGCCATTTATTTCAAGGTTGACCCTATTTAATGTTTGGCTTATATTTTCTACTAATCGAAGAATATCTCTTAATATCTTTCTTAGATGAGTCGGAAGTCAAATTATTTTAATGCAGTTTTTTTCAAAGATCGATTGAATTCTAAAAACACCTTTATAATTGAAATGGGGCAATTTTTGACGAAGATATGGCCATTTATTTCATGGTACACCCTATTTAATGCTTTCCATATATTTTCTATTTATCGAAGAATATCCCTTAATATCCTTCTTAGATGAGTCGGAAGTCAAATTATTTTAACGCAGTTTTGTTCCAAAGATCGAGCAAAATTTAAAAAACACCTTTATAATTGAAATGGGGCAATTTTTGACGAAGATATGGCCATTTATTTCAAGGTTGACCCTATTTAATGTTTGTCTTATATTTTCTATTAATCGAAGAATATCTCTTAATATCTTACTTAGATGAGTCGGAAGTCAAATTATTTTAATGCAGTTTTGTTCCAAAGATCAAGTGAATTCTAAAAACACCTTTTATAATTGGCAAGTGGGGCAATTTTAGACGAAGATATGGCCATTTTATTTCAACGTAGACCCTATTTAATGCTTTCCATATATTTTCTATTTATCGAAGAATATCCCTTAATATCTTTCTTAGATGAGTCGGAAGTCAAATTATTTTTAAATGCAGTTTTGTTCCAAAGATCAAGTGAATTCTAAAAACATCTTTATAATTGAAATGGGGCAATTTTTGACGAAGATATGGCCATTTATTTCAAGGTAGACCCTATTTAATGCTTTCCGTATATTTTCTATTTATCGAAGAATATCCCTTAATATCTTTCTTAGATGAGTCGGAAGTCAAATTATTTTAATGCAGTTTTGTTCCAAAGAGCAAGCGAATTCTAAAAACACCTTTATAATTGAAATGGGGCAATTTTTGACGAAGATATGGCCATTTATTTCAAGGTTGACCCTATTTAATGCTTTCCATATATTTTCTGTAAATCAACAATATCCCTTAATATCTTTCTTAGATGAGTTGGAAGTCAAATTATTTTAATGCAGTTTTGTTTCAAAGATCAAGCGAATTCTAAAAACACCTTTATAATTGAAATGGGGCAATTTTTGACGAAGATATGGCCATTTATTTCAAGGTAGACCGTATTTAATGCTTTCCATATATTTTCTATTTATCGAAGAATATCCCTTAATATCTTTCTTAGATGAGTCGGAAGTCAAATTATTTTAAAGCAGTTTTATTCCAAAGATCGATTGAATTCTAAAAACACCTTTATAATTGAAATGTGGCAATTTTTGACGAAGATATGGCCATTTATTTCAAGGTTGACCCTATTTATTGTTTGGCTTATATTTTCTATTAATCGAAGAATATCCCTTCATATCTTTCTTAGATGAGTCGGAAGTCAAATTATTTTAATGCAATTTTGTTCCAAAGATCAAGTGAATTCTAAAAACACCTTTATAATTGAAATGGGGCAATTTTTGACGAAGATATGGCCATTTATTTCAAGGTAGACCCTATTTAATGCTTTCCATATATTTTCTATTTATTGAAGAATATCCCTTAATATCTTTCTTAGATGAGTCGGAAGTCAAATTATTTTAATGCAGTTTTGTTCCAAAGATCGAGTGAATTCTTAAAACACCTTTATAATTGAAATGGGGCAATTTATGACGAAGATATGGCCATTTATTTCAAGGTTGACCCTATTTAATGCTTTCCATATATTTTATATTTATCGAAGAATATCCCTTAATATCTTTCTTAGATGAGTCGGAAGTCAAATTATTTTAATGCAGTTTTGTTCCAAAGATCGAGTGAATTCTAAAAATACCTTTATAATTGAAATTGGGCAATTTTTGACGAAGATATGGCCATTTATTTCAAGGTAGACCCTATTTAATGCTTGCCATATATTTTCTATTAATCGAAGAATATCCCTTAATATCTTTCTTAGATGAGTCGGAAGTCAAATTATTTTAATGCAGTTTTGTTCCAAAGATCAGCGAATTCTTAAAACACCTTTTATAAATGAAATGGGGCATTTTTGACGAGATATGGCCATTTATTTCAAGGTTGACCCTATTTAATGTTTTCCTTATAATTTCTATTAATCGAAGAATATCCCTTTATATCTTTCTTAGATGAGTCGGAAGTCAAATTATTTTAATGCAGTTTTGTTCCAAAGATCAAGTGAATTCTAAAAACACCTTTATAATTGAAATGGGGCAATTTTTGACGAAGATATGGCCATTTATTTCAAGGTAGACCCTATTAAATACTTTCCAAATATTGTCTGTTAATCAAAGAATATCCCTTAATATCTTTCTTAGATGGGTCGGAAGTCAAATTATTTTAATGCAGTTTTATTCCAAAGATTGAGTGAATTCTAAAAACACCTTTATAATTGAAATGGGGCAATTTTTGACGAAGATATGGCCATTTATTTCAAGGTAGACCCTATTTAAAGCTTTCCATATATTTTTTAGAATTCGAAGAATATCCCTTAATATCTTTCTTAGATGAGTTGGAAGTCAAATTGTTTTAATGCAGTTTTGTTTCAAAGATCGAGTGAATTCTAAAAACACCTTTATAATTGAAATGGGGCAATTTTTGACGAAGATATGGCCATTTATTTCAAGGTTGACCCTATTTAATGTTTGGCTTATATTTTCTATTAATCGAAGAATATCCCTTAATATCTTTCTTAGATGAGTCGGACGTCAAATTATTTTAACGCAATTTTGTTCCAAAGATCAAGTGAAATCTTAAAACACCTTTATAATTGAAATGGGGCAATTTTTGACGAAGATATGGCCATTTATTTCAAGGTAGACCCTATTTAATGCTTTCCATATATTTTCTGTTAATCAAGAATATCCCTTAATATCTTTCTTAGATGAGTCGGAAGTCAAATTATTTTAAAGCAGTTTTGTTCCAAAGATCGAGTGAATTCTAAAAACACCTTTATAATTGAAATGGGGCAATTTTTGACGAAGATATGGCCATTTATTTCAAGGTTGACCCTATTTAATGTTTGGCTTATATTTTCTATTTGTCAAAGAATATCCCTTAATATCTTTCTTAGATGAGTCGAAAGTCAAATTATTTTAATGCAGTTTTGATCCAAAGATCGGGTGAATTCTTAAAACATCTTTATAATTGAAATGGGGCAATTTTTGACGAAGATATGGCTATTTATTTCAAGGTAGACCCTATTTAATGTTTGCCTTATATTTTCTATTAATCGAAAAATTTCTCTTAATATCTTTCTTAGATGAGTCGGAAGTCAAATTATTTTAATGCAGTTTTGTTCCAAAGATTGAGTGAATTCTAAAAACACCTTTATAATTGAAATGGGGCAATTTTTGACGAAGATATGGCCATTTATTTCATGGTACACCCTATTTAATGCTTTCCATATATTTTCTATTTATCGAAGAATATCCCTTAATATCTTTCTTAGATGAGTCGGAAGTCAAATTATTTTAATGCAATTTTGTTCCAAAGATCGAGCGAATTCTAAAAACACCTTTATAATTGAAATGGGGCAATTTTTGACGAAGATATGGCCATTTATTTCAAGGTAGACCCTATTTAATGCTTTCCATATATTTTCTATTTATCGAAGAATATCCCTTAATATCTTTCTTAGATGAGTCGGAAGTCATCTTATTTTAATGCAGTTTTGTTCCAAAGATCGAGTGAATTCTAAAAACACCTTTATAATTGAAATGGGGCAATTTTGGACGAAGATATGGCCATTTATTTCAAGGTAGACCCTATTTAATGCTTTCCATATATTTTCTGATAATCAACAATATCCCTTAATATCTTTCTTAGATGAGTTGGAAGTCAAATTATTTTAATGCAGTTTTGTTCCAAAGATCAAGCGAATTCTTAAAACACTGTTATAATTGAAATGGGGCAATTTTTGACGAAGATATGGCCATTTATTTCAAGGTAGACCGTATTTAATGCTTTCCATATATTTTCTATTTATCGAAGAATATCCCTTAATATCTTTCTTAGATGAGTCGGAAGTCAAATTATTTTAATGCAGTTTTGTTCCAAAGATTGAGTGAATTCTAAAAACACCTTTATAATTGAAATGGGGCAATTTTTGACGAAGATATGGCCATTTATTTCAAGGTTGACCCTATTTAATGTTTGGCTTATATTTTCTATTAATCGAAGAATATCGCTTAATATCTTTCTTAGATGAGTCGGAAGTCAAATTATTTTAATGCAATTTTGTTCCAAAGATCAAGTGAATTCTAAAAACACCTTTATAATTGAAATGGGGCAATTTTTGACGAAGATATGGCCATTTATTTCAAGGTAGACCTTATTTAATGCTTTCCATATATTTTCTATTTATTGAAGAATATCCCTTAATATCTTTCTTAGATGAGTCGGAAGTCAAATTATTTTAATGCAGTTTTGTTCCAAAGATCGAGTGAATTCTTAAAACACCTTTATAATTGAAATGGAGCAATTTATGACGAAGATATGGCCATTTATTTCAAGGTTGACCCTATTTAATACTTTCCATATATTTTCTGTCAATAAAAGAATATCCCTTAATATCTTTCTTAGATGAGTCGGAAGTCAAATTATTTTAATGCAGTTTTGTTCCAAAGATCGAGAGAATTCTCAAAACACCATTATAATTGAAATTGGGCAATTTTTGACGAAGATATGGCCATTTATTTCAAGGTAGACCGTATTTAATGCTTTCCATATATTTTCTATTTATCGAAGAATATCCCTTAATATCTTTCTTAGATGAGTCGGAAGTCAAATTATTTTAATGCAGTTTTGTTTCAAAGATCGAGTGAATTCTTAAAACACCTTTATAAATGAAATGGGGCAATTTTTCACGAAGATATGGCCATTTATTTCAAGGTAGACCCTATTTAATGCTTTCCATATATTTTCTATTTATCGAAGAATATCCCTTAATATCTTTCTTAGATGAGTCGGAAGTCAAATTATTTTAAAGCAGTTTTGTTTCATAGATCGAGTGAATTCTAAAAACACCTTTATAATTATTTTCAATTGGGGCAATTTTTGACGAAGATATGGCCATTTATTTCAAGGTTGACCCTATTTAATACTTTCCATATATTTTCTGTCAATAAAAGAATATCCCTTAATATCTTTCTTAGATGAGTCGGAAGTCAAATTATCTTAATGCAGTTTTGTTCCAAAGATCGAGAGAATTCTCAAAACACCTTTATAATTGAAATTGGGCAATTTTTGACGAAGATATGGCCATTTATTTCAAGGTAGACCCTATTTAATGCTTTCCATATATTTTCTATTTATCGAAGAATATCCCTTAATATCTTTCTTAGATGAGTCGGAAGTCAAATTATTTTAAAGCAGTTTTGTTTCATAGATCGAGTGAATTCTAAAAACACCTTTATAATTATTTTCAATTGTGGCAATTTTTGACGAAGATATGGCCATTTATTTCAAGGTAGACCCTATTTAATACTTTCCATATATTTTCTGTCAATCAAAGAATATCCCTTAATATCTTTCTTAGATGAGTCGGAAGTCAAATTATTTTAACGCAGTTTTATTCCAAAGATTGAGTGAATTCTAAAAACACCTTAATAATTGAAATGGAGCAATTTTTGACGAAGATATGGCCATTTATTTCAAGGTTGACCCTATTTAATGTTTGGCTTATATTTTCTATTAATCGAAGAATATCCCTTAATATCTTTCTTAGATGAGTTGGAAATCAAATTATTTTAATGCAGTTTTGTTCCAAAGATCGAGTGAATTCTAAAAACACCTTTATAATTGAAATGGGGCAATTTTTGACGAAGATATGGCCATTTATTTCAAGGTAGACCCTATTTAATGCTTTCCACATATTTTCTGTTAATCAAGAATATCCCTTAATATCTTTCTTAGATGAGTCGGAAGTCAAATTATTTTAAAGCAGTTTTGTTTCAAAGATCGAGTGAATTCTAGAAACACCTTTATAATTGAAATCGGGCAATTTTTGACGAAGATATGGCCATTTATTTCAAGGTTGACCCAATTTAATGTTTGCCTTATATTTTCTATTAATCGAAGAATATCCCTTAATATCTTTCTTAGATGAGTCGAAAGTCAAATTATTTTAATGCAGTTTTGTTTCAAAGATCGAGTGAATATTAAAAACACCTTTATAATTGAAATGGGGCAATTTTTGACGAAGATATGGCCATTTATTTCAAGGTAGAGCCTATTTAATGCTTTCCATATATTTTCTATTTATCGAAGAATATCCCTTAATATCTTTCTTAGATGAATAGGAAGTCAAATTATTTGAATGCAGTTTTGTTCCAAAGATTGAGTGAATTCTAAAAACACCTTTATAATTGAAATGGAGCAATTTTTGACGAAGATATGGCCATTTCTTTCAAGGTTGACCCTATTTAATGTTTGCCTTATAATTTATAGTAATCGAAGAATATCCCTTCATATCTTTCTTAGATGAGTCGGAAGTCAAATTATTTTAATGCAATTTTGTTCCAAAGATCGAGTGAATTCTAAAACAACCTTTATAATTGAAATGGGGCAATTTTTGACGAAGATATGGCCATTTATTTCAAGGTAGACCCTATTTAATGCTTTCCATATATTTTCTATTTATCGAAGAATATCCCTTAATATCTTTCTTAGATGTTTTGGAAGTCAAATTATTTTAATGTAGTTTTGTTCCAAATATCAAGCGAATTCCAAAAATATCTTTATAATTGAATTGGGGCAATTTTTGACGAAGATGTGGCCATTTATTTCAAGGTAGACCCTATTTAATGCTTTTCATATATTTTCTATTTATCGAAGAATATCCCTTAATATCTTTCTTAGATGAGTCGGAAGTCAAATTATTTTAAAGCAGTTTTGTTTCAAAGATCGAGTGAATTCTAAAAACACCTTTATAATTGAAATGGGGCAATTTTTGACGAAGATATGGCCATTTATTTCAAGGTTGACCCTATTTAATACTTTCCATATATTTTCTGTCAATAAAAGAATATCCCTTAATATCTTTCTTAGATGAGTCGGAAGTCAAATTATTTTAATGCAGTTTTGTTTCAAAGATCGAGTGAATTCTTAAAACACCTTGATAAATGAAATGGGGCAATTTTTGACGAAGATATGGCCATTTATTTCAAGGTAGACCCTATTTAATGCTTTCCATATATTTTCTATTTATCGAAGAATATCCCTTAATATCTTTCTTAGATGAGTCGGAAGTCAAATTATTTTAAAGCAGTTTTGTTTCATAGATCGAGTGAATTCTAAAAACACCTTTATAATTATTTTCAATTGGGGCAATTTTTGACGAAGATATGGCCATTTATTTCAAGGTAGACCCTATTTAATACTTTCCATATATTTTCTGTCAATCGAAGAATATCCCTTAATATCTTTCTTAGATGAGTCGGAAGTCAAATTATTTTAACGCAGTTTTATTCCAAAGATTGAGTGAATTCTAAAAACACCTTTTTAATTGAAATGGAGCAATTTTTGACGAAGATATGGCCATTTATTTCAAGGTAGACCCTATTTAATACTTTCCATATATTTTCTATTTATCGAAGAATATCCCTTAATATCTTTCTTAGGTGTTTTGGAAGTCAAATTATTTTAATGTAGTTTTGTTCCAAATATCAAGCGGATTCCAAAAATATCTTTATAATTGAATTGGGGCAATTTTTGACGAAGATATGGCCATTTATTTCAAGGTAGACCCTATTTAATGCTTTCCACATATTTTCTGTTAATCAAGAATATCCCTTAATATCTTTCTTAGATGAGTCGGAAGTCAAATTATTTTAAAGCAGTTTTGTTTCAAAGATCGAGTGAATTCTAGAAACACCTTTATAATTGAAATCGGGCAATTTTTGACGAAGATATGGCCATTTATTTCAAGGTTGACCCAATTTAATGTTTGCCTTATATTTTCTATTAATCGAAGAATATCCCTTAATATCTTTCTTAGATGAGTCGGAAGTCAAATTATTTTAATGCAGTTTTGTTTCAAAGATCGAGTGAATATTAAAAACACCTTTATAATTGAAATGGGGCAATTTTTGACGAAGATATGGCCATTTATTTCAAGGTAGAGCCTATTTAATGCTTTCCATATATTTTCTATTTATCGAAGAATATCCCTTAATATCTTTCTTAGATGAATAGGAAGTCAAATTATTTGAATGCAGTTTTGTTCCAAAGATTGAGTGAATTCTAAAAACACCTTTATAATTGAAATGGGGCAATTTTTGACGAAGATATGGCCATTTATTTCAAGGTTGACCCTATTTAATGTTTGCCTTATAATTTATAGTAATCGAAGAATATCCCTTCATATCTTTCTTAGATGAGTCGGAAGTCAAATTATTTTAATGCAATTTTGTTCCAAAGATCGAGTGAATTCTAAAACAACCTTTATAATTGAAATGGGGCAATTTTTGACGAAGATATGGCCATTTATTTCAAGGTAGACCCTATTTAATGCTTTCCATATATTTTCTATTTATCGAAGAATATCCCTTAATATCTTTCTTAGATGTTTTGGAAGTCAAATTATTTTAATGTAGTTTTGTTCCAAATATCAAGCGAATTCCAAAAATATCTTTATAATTGAAATGGGGCACTTTTTGACGAAGATATGGCCATTTATTTCAAGGTAGACCCTATTTAATGCTTTCCATATATTTTCTGTTATTCGAAGAATATCTCTTAATATCTTTCTTAGATGAGTCGGAAGTCAAATTATTTTAATGCAGTTTTGTTTCAAAGATCGAGTGAATTCTAAAAACACCTTTATAATTGAAATGGAGCAATTTTTGACGAAGATATGGCCATTTATTTCAAGGTAGACCCTATTTAATGCTTTCCATATATTTTCTATTTATTGAAGAATATCCCTTAATATCTTTCTTAGATGAGTCGGAAGTCAAATTATTTTAATGCAGTTTTGTTCCAAAGATCGAGCGAATTCTAAAAACACCTTTATAATTGAAATGGGGCAATTTTTGACGAAGATATGGCCATTTATTTCAAGGTTGACCCTATTTAATACTTTCCATATATTTTCTGTCAATAAAAGAATATCCCTTAATATCTTTCTTAGATGAATCGGAAGTCAAATTATTTTAATGCAGTTTTGTTCCAAAGATCGAGAGAATTCTCAAAACACCTTTATAATTGAAATTGGGCAATTTTTGACGAAGATATGGCCATTTATTTCAAGGTAGACCGTATTTAATGGTTTCCATATATTTTCTATTTATCGAAGAATATCCCTTAATATCTTTCTTAGATGAGTCGGAAGTCAAATTATTTTAATGCAGTTTTGTTTCAAAGATCGAGTGAATTCTAAAAACACCTTTATAAATGAAATGGGGCAATTTTTGACGAAGATATGGCCATTTATTTCAAGGTAGACCCTATTTAATACTTTCCATATATTTTCTATTTATCGAAGAATATCCCTTAATATCTTTCTTAGATGAGTTGGAAGTCAAATTATTTTAATGCAGTTTTGTTCCAAAGATCAAGCCAATTCTAAAAACACCTTTATAATTGAAATGGAGCAATTTTTGACGAAGATATGGCCATTTATTTCAAGGTAGACCCTATTTAATGCTTTCCATATATTTTCTATTTATCGAAGAATATCCCTTAATATCTTTCTTAGATGAGTTGGAAGTCAAATTATTTTAATGCAGTTTTGTTTCAAAGATCGAGTGAATTCTAAAAACACCTTTATAATTGAAATGGGGCAATTTTTGACGAAGATATGGCCATTTCTTTCAAGGTAGACCCTATGTAATACTTTCCATATATTTTCTGTTAATCAAAGAATATCCCTTAATATCTTTCTTAGATGAGTCGGAAGTCAAATTATTTTAACTCAGTTTTATTCCAAAGATTGAGTGAATTCTAAAAACACCTTAATAATTGAAATGGGGCAATTTCTGACGAAGATATGGCCATTTATTTCAAGGTAGACCCTATTTAATGCTTTCCATATATTTTCTATTTATCGAAGAATATCCCTTAATATCTTTCTTAGATGAGTCGGAAGTCAAATTATTTTAAAGCAGTTTTGTTTCATAGATCGAGTGAATTCTAAAAACACCTTTATAATTATTTTCAATTGGGGCAATTTTTGACGAAGATATGGCCATTTATTTCAAGGTAGACCCTATTTAATACTTTCCATATATTTTCTGTCAATCAAAGAATATCCCTTAATATCTTTCTTAGATGAGTCGGAAGTCAAATTATTTTAACGCAGTTTTATTCCAAAGATTGAGTGAATTCTAAAAACACCTTAATAATTGAAATGGAGCAATTTTTGACGAAGATATGGCCATTTATTTCAAGGTTGACCCTATTTAATGTTTGGCTTATATTTTCTATTAATCGAAGAATATCCCTTAATATCTTTCTTAGATGAGTTGGAAGTCAAATTATTTTAATGCAGTTTTGTTCCAAAGATCGAGTGAATTCTAAAAACACCTTTATAATTGAAATGGGGCAATTTTTGACGAAGATATGGCCATTTATTTCAAGGTAGACCCTATTTAATGCATTCCATATATTTTCTATTTATTGAAGAATATCCCTTAATATCTTTCTTAGATGTTTTGGAAGTCAAATTATTTTAATGTAGTTTTGTTCCAAATATCAAGCGAATTCCAAAAATATCTTTATAATTGAATTGGGGCAATTTTTGACGAAGATATGGCCATTTATTTCAAGGTAGACCCTATTTAATGCTTTCCACATATTTTCTGTTAATCAAGAATATCCCTTAATATCTTTCTTAGATGAGTCGGAAGTCAAATTATTTTAAAGCAGTTTTGTTTCAAAGATCGAGTGAATTCTAGAAACACCTTTATAATTGAAATCGGGCAATTTTTGACGAAGATATGGCCATTTATTTCAAGGTTGACCCAATTTAATGTTTGCCTTATATTTTCTATTAATCGAAGAATATCCCTTAATATCTTTCTTAGATGAGTCGGAAGTCAAATTATTTTAATGCAGTTTTGTTTCAAAGATCGAGTGAATATTAAAAACACCTTTATAATTGAAATGGGGCAATTTTTGACGAAGATATGGCCATTTATTTCAAGGTAGAGCCTATTTAATGCTTTCCATATATTTTCTATTTATCGAAGAATATCCCTTAATATCTTTCTTAGATGAATAGGAAGTCAAATTATTTGAATGCAGTTTTGTTCCAAAGATTGAGTGAATTCTAAAAACACCTTTATAATTGCAATGGGGCAATTTTTGACGAAGATATGGCCATTTATTTCAAGGTTGACCCTATTTAATGTTTGCCTTATAATTTATAGTAATCGAAGAATATCCCTTCATATCTTTCTTAGATGAGTCGGAAGTCAAATTATTTTAATGCAATTTTGTTCCAAAGATCAAGTGAATTCTAAAAGCACCTTTATAATTGAAATGGGGCAATTTTTGACGAAGATATGGCCATTTATTTCAAGGTAGACCCTATTTAATGCTTTCCATATATTTTCTATTTATTGAAGAATATCCCTTAATATGTTTCTTAGATGAGTCGGAAGTCAAATTATTTTAACGCAGTTTTGTTCCAAAGATCGAGTGAATTCTAAAAACACCTTCATAATTGAAATGGGGCAATTTTTGACGAAGATATGGCCATTTATTTCAAGGTTGACCCTATTTAATGTTTGGCTTATATTTTCTATTAATCGACGAATATCCCTTAATATCTTTCTTAGATGATTTGAAAGTCAAATTATTTTAATGCAGTTTTGTTTCAAAGATCGAGTGAATTCTAAAAACACCTTTATAATTGAAATGGGGCAATTTTTGACGAATATATGGCCATTTATTTCAAGGTAGACCCTACTTAATACTTTCCATATATTTTCTATTTATCGAAGAATATCCCTTAATACCTTTCTAAGATGAGTCGGAAGTCTAATTATTTGAATGCAGTTTTGTTCCAAAGATTGAGCGAATTCTAAAAATACCTTTATAATTGAAATGGAGCAATTTTTGACGAAGATATAGCCATTTATTTAAAGGTAGAGCCTATTTAATACTTTCCATATAATTTCTATTTATCGAAGAATATCCCTTAATATCTTTCTTAGATGAGTCGGAAGTCAAATTATTTTAACGCAGTTTTGTTTCAAAGATCGAGTGAATTCTAAAAACACCTTTATATTTGAAATGGGGCAATTTTTGACGAAGATATGGCCATTTATTTCAAGGTAGAGCCTATTTAATGCTTTCCATATATTTTCTATTTATTGAAGAATGTCCCTTAATATCTTTCTTAGATGAGTCGGAAGTCAAATTATTTTAACGCAGTTTTGTTTCGCAGATCGAGTGAATTCTAAAAACACCTTTATAATTGAAATGGGGCAATTTTTGACGAAGATATGGCCATTTATTTCAAGGTAGAGCCTATTTAATGCTTTTCATATATTTTCTATTTATCGAAGAATATCCCTTAATATCTTTCTTAGATGAGTCGGAAGTCAAATTATTTTAATGCAGTTTTGTTCCAAAGATCGAGTGAATTCTAAAAACACCTTTATAATTGAAATGGAGCAATTTATGACGAAGATATGGCCATTTATTTCAAGGTTGACCCTATTTAATACTTTCCATATATTTTCTGTCAATAAAAGAATATCCCTTAATATCTTTCTTAGATGAGTCGGAAGTCAAATTATTTTAATGCAGTTTTGTTCCAAAGATCGAGAGAATTCTAAAAACACCTTTATAATTGAAATTGGGCAATTTTTGACGAAGATATGGCCATTTATTTCAAGGTAGACCCTATTTAATGCTTTCCATATATTTTCTATTTATCGAAGAATATCCCTTAATATCTTTCTTAGATGAGTCGGAAGTCAAATTATTTTAATGCAGTTTTGTTTCAAAGATCGAGTGAATTCTTAAAACACCTTGATAAATGAAATGGGGCAATTTTTGACGAAGATATGGCCATTTATTTCAAGGTAGACCCTATTTAATGCTTTCCATATATTTTCTATTTATCGAAGAATATCCCTTAATATCTTTCTAAGATGAGTCGGAAGTCAAATTATTTTAATGCAGTTTTCTTCCAAAGATCGAGTGAATTCTAAAAACACCTTTATAATTGAAATGGAGCAATTTTTTACGAAGATATGGCCATTTATTTCAAGGTAGAGCCTATTTAATGCTTTCCATATATTTTCTATTTATCGAAGAATATCCCTTAATATCTTTCTTAGATGAGTTGGAAGTCAAATTATTTTAATGCAGTTTTGTTTCAAAGATCGAGTGAATTCTAAAAACACCTTTTTTTTTTTTTTTTTTTTTTAATGTGGCATTTTTATTTATTTATATTTTAAACATTAATCAACCTATTCAAAGGCTATAAAACATTGATTTGTAACAGAATGAATAATGACAGTGAATTACAATCTATAACATAAATGAATTACAATCTATAACATAAACATGAGACAGGTTTTATAATAAATAATAATAATAAATAATATCAAGAATTACATTTGCGGCACATTTATTTAACGCCCTACAGTCCAGAAGTCGCTGGTGTGGAGGCGCTTCAACCTCCTGCGTGTTGTATTCGACCCAAGTGAGCAGGCCAAAGGGTTGACGTGGTTGTGCAACCGGTCATTATACCGACTCGTATGTCTGTTAATTTGTTGACTGACTGTCAGCAATCCCAAGTCGTTGTGCAGCGTTCTGTTGCTCACATATGGTGGAGCACTAGAGATGTCTCTGAGCACCTTGTTCTGCAAGACTTGAATTTGATTAATCCAAGATTTTGCAGCTGTGCCCCAGAATGGGATTCCATATGTCCATGTAGGCAAGATGATGCTCCTGTACACCAGCAGCTTGTTGCTCAAGCTGAGTTTGCTTGATGGCTTCAGCAACCAGTTGAGCTTAGTTTTTTTGGATCTACACGCTGCTGCAGTGATATGGATGTGTTTGCGCCAGGTAAGTTTCCTGTCCAAGAACATACCGAGGTAGCGAACATGGTTCTCCTGAGGTATGACCGTGTTATTGAGTCGGACAGTTGGACAATTACCATTCCTGAGCGCGAACGTGCAGTGCTGAGACTTGCTCCCATTAACGCAAATGTTCCACCGGTTGGCCCAACTACTAAAACCATCCAAGAACCTCTGCGTAACCGCAGCTGCTCTCCAAGCAGTGGTGGAGTTAGCAAGGAACACTGTATCATCCGCGTATGTGGCAAGCAGCGTGTTTCTGGCTACTGGTATCGGCAAGTCCGCGGTGTACAAAGTGTACAAGGCAGGTCCAAGGACACTACCCTGTGGTACACCAGCTCCAATGGGGCGGATGTTTGATCGCTCGCCCCTAACAAAAAAAAACACCTTTATAATTGAAATGGGGCAATTTTTGACGAAGATATGGCCATTTATTTCAAGGTAGACCCTATTTAATACTTTCCATATATTTTCTGTCAATCAAAGAATATCCCTTAATATCTTTCTTAGATGAGTCGGAAGTCAAATTATTTTAACGCAGTTTTATTCCAAAGATTGAGTGAATTCTAAAAACACCTTAATAATTGAAATGGAGC
>NW_025062869.1:0-122753 GCF_018153295.1 Drosophila grimshawi
TTTGACTCTGCATCAAAAGCTGAAAATATGTAGTCTCGAAGTCATTTCGAGAAATTGACGTTTTAAGTTTCTGTTTCCAAATTCAAACGGATGTATCTTCGCCAATAATTGCCAGAAGTTAGAATTTCTTTCAACATTATGAAGCCCTTTTTATATACTTTGATTCTGCATCAAAAGCTGAAAATATGTAGTCTCGAAGTCGTTTCGCGAAATTGACGTTTTAAGTTTCTGTTTCCAAATTCAAACGGATGTATCTTCGCCAATAATTGTCAGAAGTTAGAATTTCTTTCAACATTATGAAGCCCTTTTTATATATTTTGATTCTGCATCAAAAGCTGAAAATATGTAGTCTCGAAGTCATTTCGAGATATTGGCGTTTTAAGTTTATTTTCCCAAATTCAAACGGATGTATCTTCGCCAATAATGGTCAGAAGTTAGAATTTCTTTCAACATTATGAAGCCCTTTTTATATATTTTGATTCTGCATCAAAAGCTGAAAATATGTAGTCTCGAAGTCATTTCGAGATATTGGCGTTTTAAGTTTATTTTCCCAAATTCAAACGGATGTATCTTCGCCAATAATGGTCAGAAGTTAAAATTTCTTTCAACATTATGAAGCCCTTTTTATATATTTTGATTCTGCATCAAAAGCTGAAAATATGTAGTCTCGAAGTCATTTCGAGAAATTGACGTTTTAAGTTTCTGTTTCCAAATTCAAACGGATGAATCTTCGCCAATAATTGTCAGAAGTTAGAATTTCTTTCAACATTATGAAGCCCTTTTTATATATTTTGACTCTGCATCAAAAGCTGAAAATATGTAGTCTCGAAGTCATTTCGAGAAATTGACGTTTTAAGTTTCTGTTTCCAAATTCAAACGGATCTATCTTCGCCAATAATTGTCAGAAGTTAGAATTTCTTTCAACATTATGAAGCCGTTTTTATATATTTTGACTCTGCATCAAAAGCTGAAAGTATGTAGTCTCGAAGTCATTTCGAGAAATTGACGTTTTAAGTTTCTGTTTCCAAATTCTAACGGATGTATCTTCGCCAATAATTGTCAGAAGTTAGAATTTCTTTCAACATTATGAAGCCCTTTTTATATATTTTGATTCTGCATCAAAAGCTGAAAATATATAGTCTCGAAGTCATCTCGAGCAATCAACGTTTTAAGTCTCTGTTTCCAAATTCAAACGGATGTATCTTCGCCAATAATTGTCAGAGGCTAGAATTTCTTTCAACATTATGAAGGCCTTTTTATATATTTTGACTCTGCTTCAAAAGCTGAAAATATGTAGTCTCGAAGTCATTTCGAGAAATTGACGTTTTAAGTTTCTGTTTCCAAATTCGCCAAATTCTTCGCCAATAATTGTCAGAAGTTAGAATTTCTTTCAACATTATGAAGCCCTTTTTATATATTTTGATTCTGCATCAAAAGCTGAAAATGTGTAGTCTCGAAGTCATTTCGAGAAATTGACGTTTTAAGTTTCTGTTTTCAAATTCAAACGGATGTATCTTCGCCAATAATTGTCAGAAGTTAGAATTTCTTTCAACATTATGAAGCCCTTTTTATATATTTTGACTCTGCCAATTCGCCAATAATTGTCAGAAGTTAGAATTTCTTTCAACATTATGAAGCCCTTTTTATATATTTTGACTCTGCATCAAAAGCTGAAAATATGTAGTCTCGAAGTCATTTCGAGAAATTGACATTTTAAGTTTCTGTTTCCAAATTCAAACGGATGTATCTTCGCCAATAATTGTCAGAAGTTAGAATTTCTTTCAACATTATGAAGCCCTTTTTATATATTTTGACTCTGCATCAAAAGCTGAAAATATGTAGTCTCGAAGTCATTTCGAGAAATTGACGTTTTAAGTTTATTTTCCCAAATTCAAACGGATGTATCTTCGCCAATAATTGTCAGAAGTTAGAATTTCTTTCAACATTATGAAGCCCTTTTTATATATTTTGATTCTGCATCAAAAGCTTAAAATATGTAGTCTCGAAGTCATTTCGAGAAATTGACGTTTTAAGTTTCTGTTTCCAAATTCAAACGGATGTATCTTCGCCAATAATTGTCAAAGTTAGAATTTTTTCAACATTATGAAGCCTTTTTTATATATTTTGATTCTGCATCAACATTATGAAGCCCTTTTTATATATTTTGATTCTGCATCAAAAGCTGAAAATATGTAGTCTCGAAGTCATTTCGAGAAATTGACGTTTTAAGTTTCTGTTTTCAAATTCAAACGGATGTATCTTCGCCAATAATTGTCAGAAGTTAGAATTTCTTTCAACATTATGAAGCCCTTTTTATATATTTTGACTCTGCCAATTCGCCAATAATTGTCAGAAGTTAGAATTTCTTTCAACATTATGAAGCCCTTTTTATATATTTTGACTCTGCATCAAAAGCTGAAAATATGTAGTCTCGAAGTCATTTCGAGAAATTGACATTTTAAGTTTCTGTTTCCAAATTCAAACGGATGTATCTTCGCCAATAATTGTCAGAAGTTAGAATTTCTTTCAACATTATGAAGCCCTTTTTATATATTTTGACTCTGCATCAAAAGCTGAAAATATGTAGTCTCGAAGTCATTTCGAGAAATTGACGTTTTAAGTTTATTTTCCCAAATTCAAACGGATGTATCTTCGCCAATAATTGTCAGAAGTCAGAATTTCTTTCAACATTATGAAGCCCTTTTTATATATTTTGACTATGCACCAAAAGCTGAAAATATGTAGTCTCGAAGTCATTCCGAGAAATTGACGTTTTAAGTTTCTGTTTCCAAATTCAAACGGATGTATCTTCGCCAATAATTGTCAGAAGTTAGAATTTCTTTCAACATTATGAAGCCCTTTTTATATATTTTGATTCTGCATCAAAAGCTGAAAATATGTAGTCTTGAAGTCATTTCGAGAAATTGACGTTTTAAGTTTCTGTTTCCAAATTCAAACGGATGTATCTTCGCCAATAATTGTCAGAAGTTAGAATTTCTTTCAACATTATGAAGCCCTTTTTATATATTTTGACTATGCATCAAAAGCTGAAAATATGTAGTCTCGAAGTCATTTCGAGAAATTGACGTTTTAAGTTTCTGTTTCCAAATTCAAACGGATGTATCTTCGCCAATAATTGTCAGAAGTTAGAATTTCTTTCAACATTATGAAGCCCTTTTTATATATTTTGATTCTGCATCAAAAGCTGAAAATATGTAGTCTCGAAGTCATTTCGCGAAATTGACGTTTCAAGTTTCTGTTTCCAAATTCAAATGGATGTATCTTCGCCAATAATTGTCAGAAGTTAGAATTTCTTTCAACATTATGAAGCCCTTTTTATATATTTTGACTCTGCATCAAAAGTTGAAAATATGTAGTCTCGAAGTCATTTCGAGATATTGGCGTTTTAAGTTTATTTTCCCAAATTCAAACGGATGTATCTTCGCCAATAATTGTCAGAAGTCAGAATTTCTTTCAACATTATGAAGCCCTTTTTATATATTTTGACTCTGCATCAAAAGCTGAAAATATGTAGTCGCGAAGTCATTTCGAGAAATTGACGTTTTAAGTTTATTTTCCCAAATTCAACCGGATGTATCTTCGCCAATAATTGTCAGAAGTTAGAATTTCTTGCAACATTATGAAGCCCTTTTTATATATTTTGATTCTGCATCAAAAGCTGAAAATATGTAGTCTCGAAGTCATTTCGAGAAATTGACGTTTTAAGTTTCTGTTTCCAAATTCAAACGGATGTATCTTCGCCAATAATTGTCAGAAGATAGAATTTCTTTCAACATTATGAAGCCCTTTTTATATATTTTGATTCTGCATCAAAAGCTGAAAATATGTAGTCTCGAAGTCATTTCGAGAAATCGACGTTTTAAGTCTCTGTTTCCAAATTCAAACGGATGTATCTTCGCCAATAATTGTCAGAAGTCAGAATTTCTTTCAACATTATGAAGCCCTTTTTATATATTTTGATTCTGCATCAAAAGCTGAAAATATGTAGTCTCGAAGTCATTTCGAGAAATCGACGTTTTAAGTCTCTGTTTCCAAATTCAAACGGATGTATCTTCGCCAATAATTGTCAGAAGTTAGAATTTCTTTCAACATTATGAAGCCCTTTTTATATATTTTGACTATGCATCAAAAAGCTGAAAATATGTAGTCTTGAAGTCATTTCGAGAAATTGACGTTTTAAGTTTCGGTTTCCAAATTCAAACGGATGTATCTTCGCCAATAATTGTCAGAAGTTAGAATTTCTTTCAACATTATGAAGCCCTTTTTATATATTTTGATTCTGCATCAAAAGCTGAAAATATGTAGTCTCGAAGTCATTTCGAGAAATTGACGTTTCAAGTTTCTGTTTCCAAATTCAAACGGATGTATCTTCGCCAATAATTGTCAGAAGTTAGAATTTCTTTCAACATTATGAAGCCCTTTTTATATATTTTGACTGTGCATCAAAAGTTGAAAATATGTAGTCTCGAAGTCATTTCGAGATATTGGCGTTTTAAGTTTATTTTCCCAAATTCAAACGGATGTATCTTCGCCAATAATTGTCAGAAGTCAGAATTTCTTTCAACATTATGAAGCCCTTTTTATATATTTTGACTCTGCATCAAAAGCTGAAAATATGTAGTCTCGAAGTCATTTCGAGAAATTGACGTTTTAAGTTTATTTTCCCAAATTCAAACGGATGTATCTTCGCCAATAATTGTCAGAAGTTAGAATTTCTTTCAACATTATGAAGCCCTTTTTATATATTTTGATTCTGCATCAAAAGCTGAAAATATGTAGTCTCGAAGTCATTTCGAGAAATTGACGTCTTAAGTTTCTGTTTCCAAATTCAAACGGATGTATCTTCGCCAATAATTGTCAGAAGATAGAATTTCTTTCAACATTATGAAGCCCTTTTTATATATTTTGATTCTGCATCAAAAGCTGAAAATATGTAGTCTCGAAGTCATTTCGAGAAATCGACGTTTTAAGTCTCTGTTTCCAAATTCAAACGGATGTATCTTCGCCAATAATTGTCAGAAGTTAGAATTTCTTTCAACATTATGAAGCCCTTTTTATATATTTTGATTCTGCATCAAAAGCTGAAAATATGTAGTCTCGAAGTCATTTCGAGAAATCGACGTTTTAAGTCTCTGTTTCCAAATTCAAACGGATGTATCTTCGCCAATAATTGTCAGAAGTTAGAATTTCTTTCAACATTATGAAGCCCTTTTTATATATTTTGATTCTGCATCAAAAGCTGAAAATATGTAGTCTTGAAGTCATTTCGAGAAATTGACGTTTTAAGTTTCGGTTTCCAAATTCAAACGGATGTATCTTCGCCAATAATTGTCAGAAGTTAGAATTTCTTTCAACATTATGAAGCCCTTTTTATATATTTTGACTCTGCTTCAAAAGCTGAAAATATGTAGTCTCGAAGTCATTTCGAGAAATTGACGTTTTAAGTTTCTGTTTCCAAATTCAAACGGATGTATCTTCGCCAATAATTGTCAGAAGTCAGAATTTCTTTCAACATTATGAAACCCTCTTAATATTTTGACTCTGCTTCAAAAGCTGAAAATATGTAGTCTCGAAGTCATTTCGAGAAATTTACGTTTTAAGTTTCTGTTTCCAAATTCAAACAGATGTATCTTCGCCAATAATTGTCAGAAGTTAGAATTTCTTTCAACATTATGAACCCCTTTGTATTTATTTTGATTCTGCATCAAAAGCTGAAAATACGTAGTCTTGAAGTCATTTCGAGAAATTGACGTTTTAAGTTTCTTTTCCCAAATTCAAACGGATGTATCTTCGCCAATAATTGTCAGAAGTCAGAATTTCTTTCAACATTATGAAACCCTCTTAATATTTTGATTCTGCATCAAAAGCTGAAAACATGTAGTCTCGAAGTCATTTCGCGAAATTGACGTTTTAAGTTTCTGTTTCCAAATTCAAACGGATGTATCTTCGCCAATAATTGTCAGAAGTTAGAATTTCTTTCAACATTATGAAGCCCTTTTTTATATATTTTGATTCTGCATCAAAAGCTGAAAATATGTAGTCTCGAAGTCATTTCGAGAAATCGACGTTTTAAGTCTCTGTTTCCAAATTCAAACGGATGTATCTTCGCCAATAATTGTCAGAAGTTAGAATTTCTTTC
Source organism: Drosophila grimshawi (assembly GCF_018153295.1). Classification (NCBI taxonomy): domain Eukaryota; kingdom Metazoa; phylum Arthropoda; class Insecta; order Diptera; family Drosophilidae; genus Drosophila; species Drosophila grimshawi. Next base: position 6,161 of record NW_025062869.1, read on the forward strand.
AACATTATGAAGCCCTTTTTATATATTTTGACTGTGCATCAAAAGCTGAAAATATGTAGTCTCGAAGTCATTTCGAGAAATTGACGTTTTAAGTTTCTGTTTCCAAATTCAAACGGATGTATCTTCGCCAATAATTGTCTGAAGTTAGAATTTCTTTCAACATTATGAAGCCCTTTTTATATATTTTGATTCTGCATCAAAAGCTGAAAATGTGTAGTCTCGAAGTCGTTTCGCGAAATTGACGTTTTAAGTTTCTGTTTTCAAATTCAAACGGATGTATCTTCGCCAATAATTGTCAGAAGTTAGAATTTCTTTCAACATTATGAAGCCCTCTTTATATATTTTGATTCTGCATCAAAAGCTGAAAATATGTAGTCTCGAAGTCATTTCGAGAAATTGACGTTTTAAGTTTCTGTTTCCAAATTCAAACGGATGTATCTTCGCCAATAATTGTCAGAAGTTAGAATTTCTTTCAACATTATGAAGCCCTTTTTATATATTTTGACTATGCATCAAAAGCTGAAAATATGTAGTCTCGAAGTCATTTCGAGAAATTGACGTTTTAAGTTTATTTTCCCAAATTCAAACGGATGTATCTTCGCCAATAATTGTCAGAAGTTAGAATTTCTTTCAACATTATGAAGCCCTTTTTATATATTTTGATTCTGCATCAAAAGCTTAAAATAAGTAGTCTCGAAGTCATTTCGAGAAATCGACGTTTTAAGTTTCTGTTTCCAAATTCAAACGGATGTATCTTCGCCAATAATTGTCAGAAGTTAGAATTTCTTTCAACATTATGAAGCCCTTTTTATATATTTTGACTATGCATCAAAAGCTGAAAATATGTAGTCTCGAAGTCATTTCGAGAAATTGACGTTTTAAGTTTCTGTTTCCAAATTCAAACGGATGTATCTTCGCCAATAATTGTCAGAAGTTAGAATTTCTTTCAACATTATGAAGCCCTCTTTATATATTTTGACTCTGCATCAAAAGCTGAAAATATGTAGTCTCGAAGTCATTTCGAGATATTGACGTTTTAAGTTTCTGTTTCCAAATTTAAACGGATGTATCTTCGCCAATAATTGTCAGAAGTTAGAATTTCTTTCAACATTATGAAGCCCTTTTTATATATTTTGATTCTGCATCAAAAGCTGAAAATATGTAGTCTCGAAGTCATTTCGAGAAATTGACGTTTCAAGTTTCTGTTTCCAAATTCAAACGGATGTATCTTCGCCAATAATTGTCAGAAGTTAGAATTTCTTTCAACATTATGAAGCCCTTTTTATATATTTTGACTGTGCATCAAAAGCTGAAAATATGTAGTCTCGAAGTCATTTCGAGATATTGGCGTTTTAAGTTTATTTTCCCAAATTCAAACGGATGTATCTTCGGCCAATAATTGTCAAGAAGTTAGATTTCTTTCAAACATTATGAAGCCCTTTTTATATATTTGAATCTGCATCAAAAGCTGAAAATATGTAGTCTCGAAGTCATTTCGAGAAATTGACGTTTAAAGTTTCTGTTTCCAAAATTCAAACGGATGTATCTTCGCCAATAATTGTCAGAAGTTAGAATTTCTTTCAACATTATGAACCCCTTTTTACATATTTTGATTGTGCATCAAAAGCTGAAAATATGTAGTCTCGAAGTCATTTCGAGAGTCAAGTCCTTCAGACCCATCAGCTTAACATCGTTTTTACTGAAAACGTTGGAAAAGCTGGTGGACTATAAAATCAGAAGCACTTTGCTTAAGCAAAGGCCGCTGCACTCAACGCAGCATGCATACAGAGTAGGCAGGTCCACGGACACAGCACTTTATCAGCTGCGACGTACTTTGAGTGCGGCAATTGATAATAAGGAAGTAGCACTGTGCGCCTTATTAGATATAGAAGGTGCCTTTGATAACACATCGCACGATGCAATCAAAGCTACTCTTGAAAGAAGAGGCCTGGACCATACCACCAGCAGATGGATAATGGCACTGCTACGGTCCAGACAAGCCACGGCATCATTACATGATAGCACTGTAACAGTCCTAACCACCAAAGGCTGTCCCCAAGGGGGGGGTGTTGTCTCCGCTACTCTGGAGTCTGTTAGTAGACGAACTACTAAACAGACTTGCCAACAGTGGTATTCAATGTCAAGGTTATGCCGATGACATTGTTATCATAGCGCGAGGCAAATTTGAAGAATCACTCTGTGACATAGTCCAGTCAGGGATAAGGATAACGTATGACTGGTGTAGGGAGGTTGGACTCAACCTAAACCCTACGAAAAGAGTCATCGTTCCCTTTACCAGACGACATAAGTTACAGAGGATGAGACAAATATGGCTCTCAGGGACCCTACTAGAAACAAGTAGGGAGGTCAAATACCTGGGAGTCACTTTTGACAGCAGACTTAACTTTGGCACCCATGTGCAAAACACGATATTAAAGTGCTCCAGGGCGCTTTATGCATGTCGTAGTATTGCCGGCAAATCATGGGGAACATCACCAAAAATATTAAGATGGCTGTACCTGATGGTAGTAAGACCCATGTTAACCTATGGGGTGGTTGCATGGGGTGACAGGGCGCGGATGATCACCGTGAAGAAACAACTACAAAAGTTGCAAAGAATGGCCTGCGTATGTATGACAGGAGCTATGCGCACCTGCCCTACAATGGCCCTTGAAGCCTTAATGGAGCTCACACCACTCCACCATATCATAAGGCTCAAGCAGAAAGCTACGCTTCTCAGGATATCAGCAGAAGGAGTTGGGGGCAACCATATCCTAAGCCACAAGGATGCCCAACTCCTTTCAAACGAACTACCCCTACTGACGCAACCTAGGGACGAAATGGCAGCCGAATACATATTCGAGCGAAATTTCACAGTTCGTATGAGTAGTAAAAGGGAATGGACAACTCTGGATGAAGTCCATCCCATGAAACCGCACACCATAAAATGGTACACCGATGGATCACTCACGAATCAGGGCACCGGCCTTGGAGTGGTGGGTCCTCGGGTATTTTACCATGAATCCCTGGGAACGCACACCAGCATATTTCAGGCTGAGGTGTGTGCGATAGGGAGATGTGTGTTCAACATAGAACGTAACTATCGGAATACGGATATATCCAAGTCAAACAGCATTGAATGCTATAATGGGGACTAAGATAACACTGAAGGTAGTCCATGAAGTTCGTTCAAAGCTAAACCTACTTGGGACTCACAACAGGCTTGCCCTGCGATGGGTCCCGGGTAACGAGGCGACTGACAAGCAAGCAAGAATGGGGCAGGAAGGCCCCTAACAGGACCAGAACCGTATTGTGGCATACGGAGACACACTATACGACTAGAACTTAGAAATGAGGAGAGGCAGAGACGGCAACCGAGCTGGTCGGAGGCAGTGGGACTCCGACAAGCCAGATGTCTCCTAGGTGGTTATAATCTTGTACGATTTAAACAAATTATAACCATGGGAAAGAACACCCTTAGGATACTCACCGGTCTATTGACAGGACACTGTAGACTAAGGAGTCACCTGACAAAATTGGCTATATTTGTATAGTAGCGATCTCTGCAGGTTTTGTGAAACAGAGGAGGAATCCTCGATGCACATCTTAGCAGAATGTATCGCCTTAACTAGAAGAAAACGCAACATCCTAGGGGTGCATGTTTTGAATTCCAGAGACATAGAATACCTCAAGCCAACAAAGATCCTCACGTTCGTAAGGGAGTTGGGGCTGATGGAAGAGCTATAGGCTCAGAAGGGGGGCACAATACATCAAATAGGTCGCGGTGCAGTTTCCGCACCAATAATAATAATAATTTCGAGATATTGGCGGTTTAAGTTTCTGTTTCCAAATTCAAACGGATGTATCTTCGCCAATAATTGTCAGAAGTCAGAATTTCTTTCAACATTATGAAGCCCTTTTTATATATTTTGACTCTGCATCAAAAGCTGAAAATATGTAGTCGCGAAGTCATTTCGAGAAATTGACGTTTTAAGTTTCTGTTTCCAAATTCAAACGGATGTATATTCGCCAATAATTGTCAGAAGTTAGAATTTCTTTCAACATTATGAAGCCCTTTTTATATATTTTGATTCTGCATCAAAAGCTGAAAATATGTAGTCTCGAAGTCATTTCGAGAAATTGACGTTTTAAGTTTCTGTTTCCAAATTCAAACGGATGTATCTTCGCCAATAATTGTCAGAAGTTAGAATTTCTTTCAACATTATGAAGCCCTTTTTATATATTTTGACTCTGCATCAAAAGCTGAAAATATGTAGTCTCGAAGTCATTTCGAGAAATTGACGTTTTAAGTTTCTGTTTCCAAATTCAAGCGGATGTATCTTCGCCAATAATTGTCAGAAGTTAGAATTTCTTTCAACATTATGAAGCCCTTTTTATATATTTTGACTCTGCATCAAAAGCTGAAAATATGTAGTCTCGAAGTCATTTCGAGAAACTGACGTTTTAAGTTTATTTTCCCAAATTCAAACGGATGTATCTTCGCCAATAATTGTCAGAAGTTAGAATTTCTTGCAACATTATGAAGCCCTTTTTATATATTTTGATTCTGCATCAAAAGCTGAAAATATGTAGTCTCGAAGTCATTTCGAGAAATTGACGTTTTAAGTTTCTGTTTCCAAATTCAAACGTATGTATCTTCGCCAATAATTGTCAGAAGTCAGAATTTCTTTCAACATTATGAAACCCTCTTAATATTTTGATTCTGCATCAAAAGCTGAAAATATGTAGTCTCGAAGTCATTTCGAGAAATCGACGTTTTAAGTTTCTGTTTCCAAATTCAAACGGATGTATTTTCGTTAATAATTGTCAGATTTTAGAATTTCTTTCAACATTATGAAGCCCTTTTTATATATTTTGACTCTGCTTCAAAAGCTGAAAATATGTTGTCGCGAAGTCATTTCGAGAAATTGACGCTTTAAGTTTCTGTTTCCAAATTCAAACGGATGTATCTTCGTCAATAATTGTCAGAAGTTACAATTTCTTTCAACATTATGAAGCCCTTTTTATATATTTTGATTCTGCTTCAAAAGCTGAAAATATGTAGTCGCGAAGTCATTTCGAGAAATTGACGTCTTAAGTTTCGGTTTCCAAATTCAAACGGATGTATCTTCGCCAATAATTGTCAGAAGTTAGAATTTCTTTCAACATTATGAACCCCTTTTTATATATTTTGATTCTGCATCAAAAGCTGAAAATACGTAGTCTCGAAGTCATTTCGAGATATTGGCGGTTTAAGTTTCTGTTTCCAAATCCAAACGGATGTATCTTCGCCAATAATTGTCAGAAGTCAGAATTTCTTTCAACATTATGAAGCCCTTTTTATATATTTTGACTCTGCATCAAAAGCTGAAAATATGTAGTCTCGAAGTCATTTCGAGAAACTGACGTTTTAAGTTTATTTTCCCAAATTCAAACGGATGTATCTTCGCCAATAATTGTCAGAAGTTAGAATTTCTTGCAACATTATGAAGCCCTTTTTATATATTTTGATTCTGCATCAAAAGCTGAAAATATGTAGTCTCGAAGTCATTTCGAGAAATTGGCGGTTTAAGTTTCTGTTTCCAAATTCAAACGGATGTATCTTCGCCAATAATTGTCAGAAGTTAGAATTGATTTCAACATTATGAAGCCCTTTTAATATATTTTGATTCTGCATCAAAAGCTGAAAATATGTAGTCTCGAAGTCATTTCGAGAAATTGACGTTTTAAGTTTCTGTTTCCAAATTCAAACGTATGTATCTTCGCCAACAATTGTCAGAAGTTAGAATTTCTTTCAACATTAGAAGCCATTTTTATATATTTTGATTCTGCATCAAAAGCTGAAAATATGTAGTCTCGAAGTCATTTCTAGAAATTGACGTTTTAAGTTTCTGTTTCCAAATTCAAACGGATGTATCTTCGCCAATAATTGTCAGAAGTTAGAATTTCTTTCAACATTATGAAGCCCTTTTTATATATTTTGACTCTGCATCAAAAGCTGAAAATATGTAGTCTCGAAGTCATTTCGAGAAATTGACGTCTTAAGTTTCTGTTTCCAAATTCAAACGGATGTATCTTCGCCAATAATTGTCAGAAGTTAGAATTTCTTTCAACATTATGAAGCCCTTTTTATATATTTTGATTCTGCATCAAAAGCTGAAAATATGTAGTCTCGAAGTCATTTCGCGAAATTGACGTTTTAAGTTTCTGTTTCCAAATTCAAACGGATGTATCTTCGCCAATAATTGTCAGAAGTTAGAATTTCTTTCAACATTATGAAGCCCTTTTTATATATTTTGATTCTGCATCAAAAGCTGAAAATATGTAGTCTCGAAGTCATTTCGAGATATTGGCGTTTTAAGTTTATTTTCCCAAATTCAAACGGATGTATCTTCGCCAATAATGGTCAGAAGTTAGAATTTCTTTCAACATTATGAAGCCCTTTTTATATATTTTGATTCTGCATCAAAAGCTGAAAATATGTAGCCTCGAAGTCATTTCGAGAAATTGACGTTTTAAGTTTCTGTTTCCAAATTCAAACGGATGTATCTTCGCCAATAATTGTCAGAAGTTAGAATTTCTTTCAACATTATGAAGCCCTTTTTATATATTTTGATTGTGCATCAAAAGCTGAAAATATGTAGTCTCGAAGTCATTTCGAGAAATTGACGTTTTAAGTTTCTGTTTCCAAATTCAAACGGATGTATCTTCGCCAATAATTGTCAGAAGTTAGAATTTCTTTCAACATTATGAAGCCCTTTTTATATATTTTGATTCTGCATCAAAAGCTGAAAATATGTAGTCTCGAAGTCATTTCGCGAAATTGACGTTTTAAGTTTCTGTTTCCAAATTCAAACGGATGTATCTTCGCCAATAATTGTCAGAAGTTAGAATTTCTTTCAACATTATGAAGCCCTTTTTATATATTTTGACTCTGCATCAAAAGCTGAAAATATGTAGTCTCGAAGTCATTTCGAGAAATTGACGTTTTAAGTTTCTGTTTCCAAATTCAAACGGATGTATCTTCGCCAATAATTGTCAGAAGTTAGAATTTCTTTCAACATTATGAAGCCCTTTTTATATATTTTGACTCTGCATCAAAAGCTGAAAATATGTAGTCTCGAAGTCATTTCGCGAAATTGACGTTTTAAGTTTCTGTTTCCAAATTCAAACGGATGTATCTTCGCCAATAATTGTCAGAAGTTAGAATTTCTTTCAACATTATGAAGCCCTTTTTATATATTTTGACTCTGCATCAAAAGCTGAAAATATGTAGTCTCGAAGTCATTTCGCGAAATTGACGTTTTAAGTTTCTGTTTCCAAATTCAAACGGATGTATCTTCGCCAATAATTGTCAGAAGTTAGAATTTCTTTCAACATTATGAAGCCCTTTTTATATATTTTGACTCTGCATCAAAAGCTGAAAATATGTAGTCGCGAAGTCATTTCGAGAAATTGACGTTTTAAGTTTCTGTTTCCAAATTCTAACGGATGTATCTTCGCCAATAATTGTCAGAAGTTAGAATTTCTTTCAACATTATGAAGCCCTTTTTATATATTTTGATTCTGCATCAAAAGCTGAAAATATGTAGTCGCGAAGTCATTTCGAGAAATTGACGTTTAAAGTTTCTGTTTCCAAATTCAAACGGATGTATCTTCGCCAATAATTGTCAGAAGTTAGAATTTCTTTCAACATTATGAAGCCCTTTTTATATATTTTGACTCTGCATCAAAAGCTGAAAATATGTAGTCTCGAAGTCATTTCGCGAAATTGACGTTTTAAGTTTCTGTTTCCAAATTCAAACAGATGTATCTTCGCCAATAATTGTCAGAAGTTAGAATTTCTTTCAACATTATGAAGCCCTTTTTATATATTTTGACTCTGCATCAAAAGCTGAAAATATGTAGTCTCGAAGTCATTTCGCGAAATTGACGTTTTAAGTTTCTGTTTCCAAATTCAAACGGATGTATCTTCGCCAATAATTGTCAGAAGTTAGAATTTCTTTCAACATTATGAAGCCCTTTTTATATATTTTGACTCTGCATCAAAAGCTGAAAATATGTAGTCGCGAAGTCATTTCGAGAAATTGACGTTTTAAGTTTCTGTTTCCAAATTCTAACGGATGTATCTTCGCCAATAATTGTCAGAAGTTAGAATTTCTTTCAACATTATGAAGCCCTTTTTATATATTTTGATTCTGCATCAAAAGCTGAAAATATGTAGTCGCGAAGTCATTTCGAGAAATTGACGTTTAAAGTTTCTGTTTCCAAATTCAAACGGATGTATCTTCGCCAATAATTGTCAGAAGTTAGAATTTCTTTCAACATTATGAAGCCCTTTTTATATATTTTGACTCTGCATCAAAAGCTGAAAATGTGTAGTCTCGAAGTCATTTCGAGAAATTGACGTTTTAAGTTTCTGTTTCCAAATTCAAACGGATGTATCTTCGCCAATAATTGTCAGAAGTTAGAATTTCTTTCAACATTATGAAGCTCTTTTTATATATTTTGACTATGCATCAAAAGCTGAAAATATGTAGTCGCGAAGTCATTTCGAGAAATTGACGTTTTAAGTTTCTGTTTCCAAATTCTAACGGATGTATCTTCGCCAATAATTGTCAGAAGTTAGAATTTCTTTCAACATTATGAAGCCCTTTTTATATATTTTGATTCTGCATCAAAAGCTGAAAATATGTAGTCTCGAAGTCATTTCGAGAAATTGACGTTTAAAGTTTCTGTTTCCAAATTCAAACGGATGTATCTTCGCCAATAATTGTCAGAAGTTAGAATTTCTTTCAACATTATGAAGCCCTTTTTATATATTTTGACTCTGCATCAAAAGCTGAAAATATGTAGTCTCGAAGTCATTTCGCGAAATTGACGTTTTAAGTTTCTGTTTCCAAATTCAAACGGATGTATCTTCGCCAATAATTGTCAGAAGTTAGAATTTCTTTCAACATTATGAAGCCCTTTTTATATATTTTGACTCTGCATCAAAAGCTGAAAATATGTAGTCTCGAAGTCATTTCGCGAAATTGACGTTTTAAGTTTCTGTTTCCAAATTCAAACGGATGTATCTTCGCCAATAATTGTCAGAAGTTAGAATTTCTTTCAACATTATGAAGCCCTTTTTATATATTTTGACTCTGCATCAAAAGCTGAAAATAGGTAGTCTCGAAGTCATTTCGAGAAATCGACGTTTTAAGTCTCTGTTTCCAAATTCTAACGGATGTATCTTCGCCAATAATTGTCAGAAGTCAGAATTTCTTTCAACATTAAGAAGCCCTTTTTATATATGTGGACTGTGCACCAAAAGGAGAACATATGTAGTCTAGAAGTCATTTCGAGAAATTGACGTTTTAAGTTTCTGTTTCCAAATTCAAACGGATGTATCTTCGCCAATAACTGTCAGAAGTTAGAATTTCTTTCAACATTATGAAGCCCTTTTTATATATTTTGATTCTGCATCAAAAGCTGAAAATATGTAGTCGCGAAGTCATTTCGAGAAATTGACGTTTTAAGTTTCGGTTCCCAAATTCAAACGGATGTATCTTCGCCAATAATTGTCAGAAGTCAGAATTTCTTTCAACATTATGAAGCCCTTTTTATATATTTTGACTCTGCATCAAAAGCTGAAAGTATGTAGTCTCGAAGTCATTTCGAGAAATTGACGTTTTAAGTTTCTGTTTCCAAATTCAAACGGATGTATCTTCGCCAATAATTGTCAGAAGTTAGAATTTCTTTCAACATTATGAAGCCCTTTTTATATATTTTGACTCTGCATCAAAAGCTGAAAATATGTAGTCTCGAAGTCATTTCGAGAAATTTACGTTTTAAGTTTCTGTTTCCAAATTCAAACGGATGTATCTTCGCCAATAATTGTCAGAAGTTAGAATTTCTTTCAACATTATGAAGCCCTTTTTATATATTTTGACTGTGCATCAAAAGCTGAAAATATGTAGTCTCGAAGTCATTTCGAGATATTGGCGTTTTAAGTTTATTTTCCCAAATTCAAACGGATGTATCTTCGCCAATAATTGTCAGAAGTCAGAATTTCTTTCAACATTATGAAGCCCTTTTTATATATTTTGACTCTGCATCAAAAGCTGAAAATATGTAGTCTCGAAGTCATTTCGAGAAATTGACGTTTTAAGTTTATTTTCCCAAATTCAAACGGATGTATCTTCGCCAATAATTGTCAGAAGTTAGAATTTCTTGCAACATTATGAAGCCCTTTTTATATATTTTGATTCTGCATCAAAAGCTGAAAATATGTAGTCTCGAAGTCATTTCGAGAAATTGACGTTTTAAGTTTCGGTTTCCAAATTCAAACGGATGTATCTTCGCCAATAATTGTCAGAAGTTAGAATTTCTTTCAACATTATGAAGCCCTTTTTATATATTTTGATTCTGCATCAAAAGCTGAAAATATGTAGTCTCGAAGTCATTTCGAGAAATCGACGTTTTAAGTCTCTGTTTCCAAATTCAAACGGATGTATCTTCGCCAATAATTGTCAGAAGTCAGAATTTCTTTCAACATTATGAAGCCCTTTTTATATATTTTGATTCTGCATCAAAAGCTGAAAATATGTAGTCTCGAAGTCATTTCGAGAAATTGACGTTTTAAGTTTCTGTTTCCAAATTCAAACGGATGTATCTTCGCCAATAATTGTCAGAAGTTAGAATTTCTTTCAACATTATGAACCCCTTTGTATTTATTTTGATTCTGCATCAAAAGCTGAAAATACGTAGTCTTGAAGTCATTTCGAGAAATTGACGTTTTAAGTTTCTTTTCCCAAATTCAAACGGATGTATCTTCGCCAATAATTGTCAGAAGTCAGAATTTCTTTCAACATTATGAAACCCTCTTAATATTTTGATTCTGCATCAAAAGCAGAAAATATGAAGTCTCGAAGTCATTTCGCGAAATTGACGTTTTAAGTTTCTGTTTCCAAATTCAAACGGATGTATCTTCGCCAATAATTGTCAGAAGTTAGAATTTCTTTCAACATTATGAAGCCCTTTTTATATATTTTGACTCTGCTTCAAAAGCTGAAAATATGTAGTCTCGAAGTCATTTCGAGAAATTGACGTTTTAAGTTTCTGTTTCCAAATTCAAACGGATGTATCTTCGCCAATAATTGTCAGAAGTTAGAATTTCTTTCAACATTATGAAGCCCTTTTTATATATTTTGACTCTGCATCAAAAGCTGAAAATATGTAGTCTCGAAGTCATTTCAAGAAATTGACGTTTTAAGTTTCTGTTTCCAAATTCAAACGGATGTATCTTCGCCAATAATTGTCAGAAGTTAGAATTTCTTTCAACATTATGAAGCCCTTTTTATATATTTTGACTATGCATCAAAAGCTGAAAATGTGTAGTCTCGAAGTCATTTCGAGAAATCGACGTTTTAAGTTTCTGTTTCCAAATTCAAACGGATGTATCTTCGCCAATAATTGTCAGAAGTTAGAATTTCTTTCAGCATTATGAAGCCCTTTTTATATATTTTGACTCTGCATCAAAAGCTGAAAATATGTAGTCTCAAAGTCATTTCGAGAAATTGACGTTTTAAGTTTATTTTCCCAAATTCAAACGGATGTATCTTCGCCAATAATTGTCAGAAGTTAGAATTTCTTTCAACGTTATGAATCCCTTTTTATATATTTTGACTATGCATCAAAAGCTTAAAATATGTAGTCTCGAAGTCATTTCGAGAAATTGACGTTTTAAGTTTCTGTTTCCAAATTCAAACGGATGTATCTTCGCCAATAATTGTCAGAAGTTAGAATTTCTTTCAACATTATGAAGCCCTTTTTATATATTTGGACTCTGCATCAAAAGCTGAAAATATGTAGTCTCGAAGTCATTTCGAGAAATTTACGTTTTAAGTTTCTGTTTCCAAATTCAAACGGATGTATCTTCGCCAATAATTGTCAGAAGTTAGAATTTCTTTCAACATTATGAAGCCCTTTTTATATATTTTGATTCTGCATCAAAAGCTGAAAATATGTAGTCTCGAAGTCATTTCGAGAAATTGACGTTTCAAGTTTCTGTTTCCAAATTCAAACGGATGTATCTTCGCCAATAATTGTCAGAAGTTAGAATTTCTTTCAACATTATGAAGCCCTTTTTATATATTTTGACTGTGCATCAAAAGCTGAAAATATGTAGTCTCGAAGTCATTTCGAGAAATTGACGTTTTAAGTTTCTGTTTCCAAATTCAAACGGATGTATCTTCGCCAATAATTGTCAGAAGTTAGAATTTCTTTCAACATTATGAACCCCTTTTTACATATTTTGATTCTGCATCAAAAGCTGAAAATATGTAGTCTCGAAGTCATTTCGAGATATTGGCGGTTTAAGTTTCTGTTTCCAAATTCAAACGGATGTATCTTCGCCAATAATTGTCAGAAGTTAGAATTTCTTTCAACATTATGAAGCCCTTTTTATATATTTTGATTCTGCATCAAAAGCTGAAAATATGTAGTCTCGAAGTCATTTCGAGAAATTGACGCTTTAAGTTTCTGTTTCCAAATTCAAACGGATGTATCTTCGCCAATAATTGTCAGAAGTTAGAATTTCTTTCAACATTATGAAGCCCTTTTTATATATTTTGACTATGCATCAAAAGCTGAAAATATGTAGTCTCGAAGTCATTTCGAGAAATTGACGTTTTAAGTTTCTGTTTCCAAATTCAAACGGATGTATCTTCGCCAATAATTGTCAGAAGTTAGAATTTCTTTCAACATTATGAAGCCCTTTTTATATATTTTGACTGTGCATCAAAAGCTGAAAATATGTAGTCTCGAAGTCATTTCGAGAAATTGACGTTTTAAGTTTCTGTTTCCAAATTCAAACGGATGTATCTTCGCCAATAATTGTCAGAAGTCAGAATTTCTTTCAACATTATGAAGCCCTTTTTATATATTTTGACTCTGCATCAAAAGCTGAAAATATGTAGTCTCGAAGTCATTTCGAGAAACTGACGTTTTAAGTTTATTTTCCCAAATTCAAACGGATGTATCTTCGCCAATAATTGTCAGAAGTTAGAATTTCTTGCAACATTATGAACCCCTTTTTATATATTTTGATTCTGCATCAAAAGCTGAAAATATGTAGTCTCGAAGTCATTTCGAGAAATTGACGTTTTAAGTTTATTTTCCCAAATTCAAACGGATGTATCTTCGCCAATAATTGTCAGAAGTCAGAATTTCTTTCAACATTATGAAGCCCTTTTTATATATTTTGACTCTGCATCAAAAGCTGAAAATATGTAGTCTCGAAGTCATTTTGAGAAATTGACGTTTTAAGTTTCTGTTTCCAAATTCAAACGGATGTATCTTCGCCAATAATTGTCAGAAGTTAGAATTTCTTTCAACATTATGAAGCCCTTTTTATATATTTTGACTGTGCATCAAAAGCTGAAAATATGTAGTCTCGAAGTCATTTCGAGATATTGGCGGTTTAAGTTTCTGTTTCCAAATTCAAACGGATGTATCTTCGCCAATAATTGTCAGAAGTTAGAATTTCTTTCAACATTATGAAGCCCTTTTTATATATTTTGATTCTGCATCAAAAGCTGAAAATATGTAGTCTCGAAGTCATTTCGAGAAATCGACGTTTTAAGTCTCTGTTTCCAAATTCAAACGGATGTATCTTCGCCAATAATTGTCAGAAGTTAGAATTTCTTTCAACATTATGAAGCCCTTTTTATATATTTTGACTGTGCATCAAAAGCTGAAAATATGTAGTCTCGAAGTCATTTCGAGAAATTGACGTTTTAAGTTTCTGTTTCCAAATTCAAACGGATGTATCTTCGCCAATAATTGTCAGAAGTTAGAATTTCTTTCAACATTATGAAGGCCTTTTTATATATTTTGACTCTGCATCAAAAGCTGAAAATATGTAGTCTCGAAGTCATTTCGAGAAATTGACGTTTTAAGTTTCTGTTTCCAAATTCAAACGGATGTATCTTCGCCAATAATTGTCAGAAGTTAGAATTTCTTTCAACATTATGAAGCCCTTTTTATATATTTTGATTCTGCATCAAAAGCTGAAAATATGTAGTCTCGAAGTCATTTCGAGAAATTGACGTTTAAAGTTTCTGTTTCCAAATTCAAACGGATGTATCTTCGCCAATAATTGTCAGAAGTTAGAATTTCTTTCAACATTATGAAGCCCTTTTTATATATTTTGATTCTGCATCAAAAGCTGAAAATGTGTAGTCTCGAAGTCATTTCGCGAAATTGACGTTTTAAGTTTCTGTTTTCAAATTCAAACGGATGTATCTTCGCCAATAATTGTCAGAAGTTAGAATTTCTTTCAACATTATGAAGCCCTTTTTATATATTTTGACTCTGCATCAAAAGCTGAAAATATGTAGTCTCGAAGTCATTTCGAGAAATTGACGTTTTAAGTTTATTTTCCCAAATTCAAACGGATGTATCTTCGCCAATAATTGTCAGAAGTTAGAATTTCTTTCAACATTATGAATCCCTTTTTATATATTTTGATTCTGCATCAAAAGCTGAAAATATGTAGTCTCGAAGTCATTTCGAGAAATTGACGTTTTAAGTTTCTGTTTCCAAATTCAAACGGATGTATCTTCGCCAATAATGGTCAGAAGTTAGAATTTCTTTCAACATTATGAAGCCCTTTTTATATATTTTGACTATGCATCAAAATCTGAAAATATGTAGTCTCGAAGTCATTTCGAGAAATTGACGTTTTAAGTTTCTGTTTCCAAATTCAAACGGATGTATCTTCGCCAATAATTGTCAGAAGTTAGAATTTCTTTCAACATTATGAAGCCCTCTTTATATATTTTGACTCTGCATCAAAAGCTGAAAATATGTAGTCTCGAAGTCATTTCGAGAAATTGACGTTTTAAGTTTCTGTTTCCAAATTCAAACGGATGTATCTTCGCCAATAATTGTCAGAAGTTAGAATTTCTTTCAACATTATGAAGCCCTTTTTATATATTTTGATTCTGCATCAAAAGCTGAAAATATGTAGTCTCGAAGTCATTTCGAGAAATTGACGTTTCAAGTTTCTGTTTCCAAATTCAAACGGATGTATCTTCGCCAATAATTGTCAGAAGTTAGAATTTCTTTCAACATTATGAAGCCCTTTTTATATATTTTGATTCTGCATCAAAAGCTGAAAATATGTAGTCTCGAAGTCATTTCGAGATATTGGCGTGTTAAGTTTATTTTCCCAAATTCAAACGGATGTATCTTCGCCAATAATTGTCAGAAGTTAGAATTTCTTTCAACATTATGAAGCCCTTTTTATATATTTTGACTCTGCATCAAAAGCTGAAAATATGTAGTCTCGAAGTCATTTCGAGAAATTCACGTTTTAAGTTTCTGTTTCCAAATTCAAACGGATGTATCTTCGCCAATAATTGTCAGAAGTTAGAATTTCTTTCAACATTATGAACCCCTTTTTATATATTTTGATTCTGCACCAAAAGCTGAAAATATGTAGTCTCGAAGTCATTTCGAGATATTGGCGGTTTAAGTTTCTGTTTCCAAATTCAAACGGATGTATCTTCGCCAATAATTGTCAGAAGTTAGAATTTCTTTCAACATTATGAAGCCCTTTTTATATATTTTGATTCTGCATCAAAAGCTGAAAATATGTAGTCTCAAAGTCAATTCGAGAAATTGACGCTTTAAGTTTCTGTTCCCAAATTCAAACGGATGTATCTTCGCCAATAATTGTCAGAAGTTAGAATTTCTTTCAACATTATGAAGCCCTTTTTATATATTTTGATTCTGCATCAAAAGCTGAAAATATGTAGTCTCGAAGTCATTTCGAGAAATTGACGTTTTAAGTTTCTGTTTCCAAATTCAAACGGATGTATCTTCGCCAATAATTGTCAGAAGTTAGAATTTCTTTCAACATTATGAACCCCTTTTTATATATTTTGATTCTGCATCAAAAGCTGAAAATATGTAGTCTCGAAGTCATTTCGAGGTATTGGCGTTTTAAGTTTCTGTTTCCAAATTCAAACGGATGTATCTTCGCCAATAATTGTCAAAAGTTAGATTTTCTTTCAACATTATGAAGCCCTTTTTATATATTTTGACTCTGCATCAAAAGCTGAAAATATGTAGTCTCGAAGTCATTTCGAGAATTTGACGTTTTAAGTTTCGGTTTCCAAATTCAAACGGATGTATCTTCGCCAATAATTGTCAGAAGTCAGAATTTCTTTCAACATTATGAAGCCCTTTTTATATATTTTGACTCTGCATCAAAAGCTGAAAATATGTAGTCTCGAAGTCATTTCGAGAAACTGACGTTTTAAGTTTATTTTCCCAAATTCAAACGGATGTATCTTCGCCAATAATTGTCAGAAGTTAGAATTTCTTGCAACATTATGAAGCCCTTTTTATATATTTTGATTCTGCATCAAAAGCTGAAAATATGTAGTCTCGAAGTCATTTCGAGAAATTGACGTTTTAAGTTTCTGTTTCCAAATTCAAACGGATGTATCTTCGCCAATAATTGTCAGAAGTTAGAATTTCTTTCAACATTATGAACCCCTTTTTATATATTTTGATTCTGCATCAAAAGCTGAAAATATGTAGTCTCGAAGTCATTTCGAGAAATTGACGTTTTAAGTTTCTGTTTCCAAATTCAAACGGATGTATCTTCGCCAATAATTGTCAGAAGTTAGAATTTCTTTCAACATTATGAAGCCCTTTTTATATATTTTGACTCTGCATCAAAAGCTGAAAATATGTAGTCTCGAAGTCATTTCGAGAAACTGACGTTTTAAGTTTATTTTCCCAAATTCAAACGGATGTATCTTCGCCAATAATTGTCAGAAGTTAGAATTTCTTGCAACATTATGAAGCCCTTTTTATATATTTTGATTCTGCATCAAAAGCTGAAAATATGTAGTCTCGAAGTCATTTCGAGAAATTGACGTTTTAAGTTTCTGTTTCCAAATTCAAACGGATGTATCTTCGCCAATAAATGTCAGAAGTTAGAATTTCTTTCAACATTATGAAGCCCTTTTTATATATTTTGATTCTGCATCAAAAGCTGAAAATATGTAGTCTCGAAGTCATTTCGAGAAATCGACGTTTTAAGTTTCTGTTTCCAAATTCAAACGGATGTATCTTCGCCAATAATTGTCAGAAGTCAGAATTTCTTTCAACATTATGAAGCCCTTTTTATATATTTTGATTGTGCATCAAAAGCTGAAAATATGTAGTCTCGAAGTCATTTCGAGATATTGGCGGTTTAAGTTTCTTTTCCCAAATTCAAACGGATGTATCTTCGCCAATAATTGTCAGAAGTTAGAATTTCTTTCAACATTATGAAGCCCTTTTTATATATTTTGATTCTGCATCAAAAGCTGAAAATATGTAGTCTCGAAGTCATTTCGAGAAATTGACGCTTTAAGTTTCTGTTTCCAAATTCAAATGGATGTATCTTCGCCAATAATTGTCAGAAGTTAGAATTTCTTTCAACATTATGAAGCCCTTTTTATTTATTTTGATTCTGCATCAAAAGCTGAAAATATGTAGTCTCGAAGTCATTTCGAGAAATTGACGTTTTAAGTTTCTGTTTCCAAATTCAAACGGATGTATCTTCGCCAATAATTCTCAGAAGTTAGAATTTCTTTCAACATTATGAAGCCCTTTTTATATATTTTGACTCTGCATCAAAAGCTGAAAATATGTAGTCTCGAAGTCATTTCGAGATATTGGCGTTTTAAGTTTCTGTTTCCAAATTCAAACGGATGTATCTTCGCCAATAATTGTCAGAAGTTAGAATTTCTTTCAACATTATGAAGCCCTTTTTATATATTTTGACTATGCATCAAAAGCTGAAAATATGTAGTCGCGAAGTCATTTCGAGAAATTGACGTTTTAAGTTTCGGTTTCCAAATTCAAACGGATGTATCTTCGCCAATAATTGTCAGAAGTTAGAATTTCTTTCAACATTATGAAGCCCTTTTTATATATTTTGACTCTGCATCAAAAGCTGAAAATATGTAGTCTCGAAGTCATTTCGAGAAACTGACGTTTTAAGT
Organism: Drosophila grimshawi; assembly: GCF_018153295.1. Taxonomy (NCBI): domain Eukaryota; kingdom Metazoa; phylum Arthropoda; class Insecta; order Diptera; family Drosophilidae; genus Drosophila; species Drosophila grimshawi. Next base: position 24,214 of record NW_025062869.1, read on the forward strand.
TTATTTTCCCAAATTCAAACGGATGTATCTTCGCCAATAATTGTCAGAAGTTAGAATTTCTTGCAACATTATGAAGCCCTTTTTATATATTTTGATTCTGCATCAAAAGCTGAAAATATGTAGTCTCGAAGTCATTTCGAGAAATTGACGTTTTAAGTTTCTGTTTCCAAATTCAAACGGATGTATCTTCGCCAATAATTGTCAGAAGTTAGAATTTCTTTCAACATTATGAACCCCTTTTTATATATTTTGATTCTGCATCAAAAGCTGAAAATATGTAGTCTCGAAGTCATTTCGAGATATTGGCGGTTTAAGTTTCTGTTTCCAAATTCAAACGGATGTATCTTCGCCAATAATTGTCAGAAGTTAGAATTTCTTTCAACATTATGAAGCCCTTTTTATATATTTTGACTCTGCATCAAAAGCTGAAAATATGTAGTCTCGAAGTCATTTCGAGAAATTGACGCTTTAAGTTTCTGTTTCCAAATTCAAACGGATGTATCTTCGTCAATAATTGTCAGAAGTTAGAATTTCTTTCAACATTATGAAGCCCTTTTTATATATTTTGACTCTGCATCAAAAGCTGAAAATATGTAGTCTCGAAGTCATTTCGAGAAACTGACGTTTTAAGTTTCTGTTTCCAAATTCAAACGGATGTATCTTCGCCAATAATTGTCAGAAGTTAGAATTTCTTTCAACATTATGAACCCCTTTTTATATATTTTGATTCTGCATCAAAAGCTGAAAATATGTAGTCTCGAAGTCATTTCGAGATATTGGCGGTTTAAGTTTCTGTTTCCAAATTCAAACGGATGTATCTTCGCCAATAATTGTCAGAAGTTAGAATTTCTTTCAACATTATGAAGCCCTTTTTATATATTTTGACTCTGCATCAAAAGCTGAAAATATGTAGTCTCGAAGTCATTTCGCGAAATTGACGTTTTAAGTTTCGGTTTCCAAATTCAAACGGATGTATCTTCGCCAATAATTGTCAGAAGTTAGAATTTCTTTCAACATTATGAAGCCCTTTTTATATATTTTGATTCTGCATCAGAAGCTTAAAATATGTAGTCTTGAAGTCATTTCGAGAAATCGACGTTTTAAGTTTCTGTTTCCAAATTCAAACGGATGTATCTTCGCCAATAATTGTCAGAAGTTAGAATTTCTTTCAACATTATGAAGCCCTTTTTATATATTTTGATTCTGCATCAAAAGCTGAAAATATGTAGTCTCGAAGTCATTTCGAGAAATTGACGTTTTAAGTTTCTGTTTCCAAATTCAAACGGATGTATCTTCGCCAATAATTGTCAGAAGTTAGAATTTCTTTCAACATTATGAAGCCCTTTTTATATATTTTGACCCTGCATCAAAAGCTGAAAATATGTAGTCTCGAAGTCATTTCGAGAAATTGACGTTTTAAGTTTATTTTCCCAAATTCAAACGGATGTATCTTCGCCAATAATTGTCAGAAGTTAGAATTTCTTTCAACATTATGAAGCCCTTTTTATATATTTTGATTCTGCATCAAAAGCTGAAAATATGTAGTCTCGAAGTCATTTCGAGAAATTGACGTTTTAAGTTTCTGTTTCCAAATTCAAATGGATGTATCTTCGCCAATAATTGTCAGAAGTCAGAATTTCTTTCAACATTATGAAGCCCTTTTTATATATTTTGATTCTGCATCAAAAGCTGAAATATGTAGTCTCGAAGTCATTTCGCGAAATTGACGTTTTAAGTTTTTGTTTCCAAATTCAAACGGATGTATCTTCGCCAATAATTGTCAGAAGTTAGAATTTCATTCAACATTTATGAAGCCCTTTTTATATATTTTTGACTCTGCTTCAAAAGCTGAAAATATGTAGTCTCGAAGTCATTTCGAGAAATTGACGTTTTAAGTTTCTGTTTCCAAATTCAAACGGATGTATCTTCGCCAATAATTGTCAGAAGTTAGAATTTCTTTCAACAGTATGAAGCCCTTTTTATATATTTTGACTCTGCATCAAAAGCTGAAAATATGTAGTCGCGAAGTCATTTCGAGAAATTGACGTTTTAAGTTTCTGTTTCCAAATTGAAACGGATGTATCTTCGCCAATAATTGTCAGAAGTCAGAATTTCTTTCAACATTATGAAGCCCTTTTTATATATTTTGACTCTGCATAAAAAGCTGAAAATATGTAGTCTCGAAGTCATTTCGAGAAATTGACGTTTTAAGTTTCTGTTTCCAAATTCAAACGGATGTATCTTCGCCAATAATTGTCAGAAGTTAGAATTTCTTTCAACATTATGAAGCCCTTTTTATATATTTTGATTCTGCATCAAAAGCTGAAAATATGTAGTCTCGAAGTCATTTTGAGAAATTGACGTTTTAAGTTTCTGTTTCCAAATTCAACGGATGTATCTTCGCCAATAATTGTCAGAAGTTAGAATTTCTTGCAACATTATGAACCCCTTTTTATATATTTTGATTCTGCATCAAAAGCTGAAAATATGTAGTCTCGAAGTCATTTCGAGAAATTGACGTTTTAAGTTTCTGTTTCCCAAATTCAAACGGATGTATCTTCGCCAATAATTGTCAGAAGTTAGAATTTCTTTCAACATTATGAAGCCCTTTTTATATATTTTGATTCTGCATCAAAAGCTGAAAATATGTAGTCTCGAAGTCATTTCGAGATATTGGCGGTTTAAGTTTCTGTTTCCAAATTCAAACGGATGTATCTTCGCCAATAATTGTCAGAAGTTAGAATTTCTTTCAACATTATGAAGCCCTTTTTATATATTTTGACTCTGCTTCAAAAGCTGAAAATATGTAGTCTCGAAGTCATTTCGAGAAATTGACGTTTTAAGTTTCGGTTTCCAAATTCAAACGGATGTATCTTCGCCAATAATTGTCAGCAGTTAGAATTTCTTTCAACATTATGAAGCCCTTTTTATATATTTTGATTCTGCATCAGAAGCTTAAAATATGTAGTCTTGAAGTCATTTCGAGAAATCGACGTTTTAAGTTTCTGTTTCCAAATTCAAACGGATGTATCTTCGCCAATAATTGTCAGAAGTTAGAATTTCTTTCAACATTATGAAGCCCTTTTTATATATTTTGATTCTGCATCAAAAGCTGAAAATATGTAGTCTCGAAGTCATTTCGAGAAATTGACGTTTTAAGTTTCTGTTTCCAAATTCAAACGGATGTATCTTCGCCAATAATTGTCAGAAGTTAGAATTTCTTTCAACATTATGAAGCCCTTTTTATATATTTTGACCCTGCATCAAAAGCTGAAAATATGTAGTCTCGAAGTGATTTCGAGAAATTGACGTTTTAAGTTTATTTTCCCAAATTCAAACGGATGTATCTTCGCCAATAATTGTCAGAAGTTAGAATTTCTTTCAACATTATGAAGCCCTTTTTATATATTTTGATTCTGCATCAAAAGCTGAAAATATGTAGTCTCGAAGTCATTTCGAGAAATTGACGTTTTAAGTTTCTGTTTCCAAATTCAAATGGATGTATCTTCGCCAATAATTGTCAGAAGTTAGAATTTCTTTCAACATTATGAAGCCCTTTTTATATATTTTGATTCTGCATCAAAAGCTGAAAATATGTAGTCTCGAAGTCCTTTCGCGAAATTGACGTTTTAAGTTTCTGTTACCAAATTCAAACGGATGTATCTTCGCCAATAATTGTCAGAAGTTAGAATTTCTTGCAACATTATGAACCCCTTTTTTATATATTTTGATTCTGCATGAAAAGCTGAAAATATGTAGTCTCGAAGTCATTTCGAGATATTGGCGTTTTAAGTTTATTTTCCCAAATTCAAACGGATGTATCTTCGCCAATAATTGTCAGAAGTTAGAATTTCTTTCAACATTATGAAGCCCTTTTTATATATTTTGACTATGCATCGAAAGCTGAAAATATGTAGTCTCGAAGTCATTTCGAGAAATTGACGTTTTAAGTTTCTGTTTCCAAATTGAAACGGATGTATCTTCGCCAATAATTGTCAGAAGTTAGAATTTCTTTCAACATTATGAAGCCCTTTTTATATATTTTGACTCTGCATAAAAAGCTGAAAATATGTAGTCTCGAAGTCATTTCGAGAAATTGACGTTTTAAGTTTCTGTTTCCAAATTCAAACGGATGTATCTTCGCCAATAATTGTCAGAAGTTAGAATTTCTTTCAACATTATGAAGCCCTTTTTATATATTTTGATTCTGCATCAAAAGCTGAAAATATGTAGTCTCGAAGTCATTTCGAGAAATTGACGTTTTAAGTTTCTGTTTCCAAATTCAAACGGATGTAGCTTCCCTAATAATTGTCAGAAGTTAGAATTTCTTTCGACATTATGAAGCCCTTTTTATATATTTTGATTCTGCATGAAAAGCTGAAAATATGTAGTCTCGAAGTCATTTCGAGATACTGGCGTTTTAAGTTTATTTTCCCAAATTCAAACGGATGTATCTTCGCCAATAATTGTCAGAAGTCAGAATTTCTTTCAACATTATGAAGCCCTTTTTATATATTTTGACTCTGCATCAAAAGCTGAAAATATGTAGTCTCGAAGTCATTTCGAGATATTGGCGGTTTAAGTTTCTGTTTCCAAATTCAAACGGATGTATCTTCGCCAATAATTGTCAGAAGTTAGAATTTCTTTCAACATTATGAAGCCCTTTTTATATATTTTGATTCTGCATCAAAAGCTGAAAATATGTAGTCTCGAAGTCATTTCGAGAAATTGACGTTTTAGTTTCTGTTTCCAAATTCAAATGGATGTATCTTCGCCAATAATTGTCAGAAGTTAGAATTTCTTTCAACATTATGAAGCCCTTTTTATATATTTTGATTCTGCATCAAAAGCTGAAAATATGTAGTCTCGAAGTCCTTTGGAGAAATTGACGTTTTAAGTTTCTGCTTCCAAATTCAAACGGATGTATCTTCGCCAATAATTGTCAGAAGTTAGAATTTCTTTCAACATTATGAAACCTTTTTTATATATTTTGACTCTGCTTCAAAAGCTGAAAATATGTAGTCTCGAAGTCATTTCGAGAAATTGACGTTTTAAGTTTCTGTTTCCAAATTCAAACGGATGTATCTTCGCCAATAATTGTCAGAAGTTAGAATTTCTTTCAACATTATGAAGCCCTTTTTATATATTTTGACTCTGCATCAAAAGCTGAAAATATGTAGTCTCGAAGTCATTTCGAGAAATTGACGTTTTAAGTTTCTGTTTCCAAATTCAAACGGATGTATCTTCGCCAATAATTGTCAGAAGTTAGAATTTCTTTCAACATTATGAAGCCCTTTTTATATATTTTGACTCTGCATCAAAAGCTGAAAATATGTAATCGCGAAGTCATTTCGAGAACTTGACGTTTTAAGTTTATTTTCCCAAATTCAAACGGATGTATCTTCGCCAATAATTGTCAGAAGTTAGAATTTCTTTCAACATTATGAAGCCCTTTTTATATATTTTGACTCTGCTTCAAAAGCTGAAAATATGTAGTCTCGAAGTCATTTCGAGAAATTGACGTTTTAAGTTTCTGTTTCCAAATTCAAACGGATGTATCTTCGCCAATAATTGTCAGAAGTTAGAATTTCTTGCAACATTATGAACCCCTTCTTATATATTTTGATTCTGCATCAAAAGCTGAAAATATGTAGTCTCGAAGTCATTTCGAGATATTGGCGTTTTAAGTTTATTTTCCCAAATTCAAACGGATGTATCTTCGCCAATAATTGTCAGAAGTCAGAATTTCTTTCAACATTATGAAGCCCTTTTTATATATTTTGACTATGCATCGAAAGCTGAAAATATGTAGTCTCGAAGTCATTTCGAGAAATTGACGTTTTAAGTTTCGGTTTCCAAATTCAAACGGATGTATCTTCGCCAATAATTGTCAGAAGTTAGAATTTCTTTCAACATTATGAAGCCCTTTTCATATATTTTGACTCTGCTTCAAAAGCTGAAAATATGTAGTCTCGAAGTCATTTCGAGAAATTGACGTTTTAAGTTTATGTTCCCAAATTCAAACGGATGTATCTTCGCCAATAATTGTCAGAAGTTAGAATTTCTTTCAACATTATGAAGCCCTTTTTATATATTTTGATTCTGCATCAAAAGCTGAAAATATGTAGTCTCGAAGTCATTTCGAGAAATTGACGTTTTAAGTTTCTGTTTCCAAATTCAAATGGATGTATCTTCGCCAATAATTGTCAGAAGTTAGAATTTCTTTCAACATTATGAAACCTTTTTTATATATTTTGACTCTGCTTCAAAAGCTGAAAATATGTAGTCTCGAAGTCATTTCGAGAAATTGACGTTTTAAGTTTCTGTTTCCAAATTCAAACGGATGTATCTTCGCCAATAATTGTCAGAAGTTAGAATTTCTTTCAACATTATGAAGCCCTTTTTATATATTTTGACTATGCATCGAAAGCTGAAAATATGTAGTCTCGAAGTCATTTCGAGAAATTGACGTTTTAAGTTTCTGTTTCCAAATTCAAACGGATGTATCTTCGCCAATAATTGTCAGAAGTTAGAATTTCTTTCAACATTATGAAGCCCTTTTTATATATTTTGACTCTGCATAAAAAGCTGAAAATATGTAGTCTCGAAGTCATTTCGAGAAATTGACGTTTTAAGTTTCTGTTTCCAAATTCAAACGGATGTATCTTCGCCAATAATTGTCAGAAGTTAGAATTTCTTTCAACATTATGAAGCCCTTTTTATATATTTTGACTATGCATCAAAAGCTGAAAATATGTAGTCTCGAAGTCATTTCGAGAAATTGACGTTTTAAGTTTCTGTTTCCAAATTCAAACGGATGTATCTTCGCCAATAATTGTCAGAAGTTAGAATTTCTTGCAACATTATGAACCCCTTTTTATATATTTTGATTCTGCATCAAAAGCTGAAAATATGTAGTCTCGAAGTCATTTCGAGATACTGGCGTTTTAAGTTTATTTTCCCAAATTCAAACGGATGTATCTTCGCCAATAATTGTCAGAAGTTAGAATTTCTTTCAACATTATGAAGCCCTTTTTATATATTTTGACTCTGCATCAAAAGCTGAAAATATGTAGTCTCGAAGTCATTTCGAGATATTGGCGGTTTAAGTTTCTGTTTCCAAATTCAAACGGATGTATCTTCGCCAATAATTGTCAGAAGTTAGAATTTCTTTCAACATTATGAAGCCCTTTTTATATATTTTGACTCTGCATCAAAAGCTGAAAATATGTAGTCTCGAAGTCATTTCGAGAAATTGACGTTTTAAGTTTCTGTTTCCAAATTCAAATGGATGTATCTTCGCCAATAATTGTCAGAAGTTAGAATTTCTTTCAACATTATGAAGCCCTTTTTATATATTTTGATTCTGCATCAAAAGCTGAAAATATGTAGTCTCGAAGTCATTTGGAGAAATTGACGTTTTAAGTTTCTGCTTCCAAATTCAAACGGATGTATCTTCGCCAATAATTGTCAGAAGTTAGAATTTCTTTCAACATTATGAAACCTTTTTTATATATTTTGACTCTGCTTCAAAAGCTGAAAATATGTAGTCTCGAAGTCATTTCGAGAAATTGACGTTTTAAGTTTCTGTTTCCAAATTCAAACGGATGTATCTTCGCCAATAATTGTCAGAAGTTAGAATTTCTTTCAACATTATGAAGCCCTTTTTATATATTTTGACTCTGCATCAAAAGCTGAAAATATGTAGTCTCGAAGTCATTTCGAGAAATTGACGTTTTAAGTTTCTGTTTCCAAATTCAAACGGATGTATCTTCGCCAATAATTGTCAGAAGTTAGAATTTCTTTCAACATTATGAAGCCTTTTTTATATATTTTGACTCTGCATCAAAAGCTGAAAATATGTAATCGCGAAGTCATTTCGAGAACTTGACGTTTTAAGTTTATTTTCCCAAATTCAAACGGATGTATCTTCGCCAATAATTGTCAGAAGTTAGAATTTCTTTCAACATTATGAAGCCTTTTTCATATATTTTGACTCTGCTTCAAAAGCTGAAAATATGTAGTCTCGAAGTCATTTCGAGAAATTGACGTTTTAAGTTTCTGTTTCCAAATTCAAACGGATGTATCTTCGCCAATAATTGTCAGAAGTTAGAATTTCTTGCAACATTATGAACCCCTTTTTATATATTTTGATTCTGCATCAAAAGTTGAAAATATGTAGTCTCGAAGTCATTTCGAGATATTGGCGTTTTAAGTTTATTTTCCCAAATTCAAACGGATGTATCTTCGCCAATAATTGTCAGAAGTCAGAATTTCTTTCAACATTATGAAGCCCTTTTTATATATTTTGACTATGCATCGAAAGCTGAAAATATGTAGTCTCGAAGTCATTTCGAGAAATTGACGTTTTAAGTTTCTGTTTCCAAATTCAAACGGATGTATCTTCGCCAATAATTGTCAGAAGTTAGAATTTCTTTCAACATTATGAAGCCTTTTTCATATATTTTGACTCTGCTTCAAAAGCTGAAAATATGTAGTCTCGAAGTGATTTCGAGAAATTGACGTTTTAAGTTTATTTTCCCAAATTCAAACGGATGTATCTTCGCCAATAATTGTCAGAAGTTAGAATTTCTTTCAACATTATGAAGCCCTTTTTATATATTTTGATTCTGCATCAAAAGCTGAAAATATGTAGTCTCGAAGTCATTTCGAGAAATTGACGTTTTAAGTTTCTGTTTCCAAATTCAAATGGATGTATCTTCGCCAATAATTGTCAGAAGTTAGAATTTCTTTCAACATTATGAAGCCCTTTTTATATATTTTGATTCTGCATCAAAAGCTGAAAATATGTAGTCTCGAAGTCCTTTCGCGAAATTGACGTTTTAAGCTTCTGTTACCAAATTCAAACGGATGTATCTTCGCCAATAATTGTCAGAAGTTAGAATTTCTTTCAACATTATGAAGCCCTTTTTATATATTTTGACTCTGCATAAAAAGCTGAAAATATGTAGTCTCGAAGTCATTTCGAGAATTGACGTTTTAAGTTTCTGTTTCCAAATTCAAACGGATGTATCTTCGCCAATAATTGTCAGAAGTTAGAATTTCTTTCAACATTATGAAGCCCTTTTTATATATTTTGACTATGCATCGAAAGCTGAAAATATGTAGTCTCGAAGTCATTTCGAGAAATTGACGTTTTAAGTTTCTGTTTCCAAATTCAAACGGATGTATCTTCGCCAATAATTGTCAGAAGTTAGAATTTCTTTCAACATTATGAAGCCCTTTTTATATATTTTGACTCTGCATAAAAAGCTGAAAATATGTAGTCTCGAAGTCATTTCGAGAAATTGACGTTTTAAGTTTCTGTTTCCAAATTCAAACGGATGTATCTTCGCCAATAATTGTCAGAAGTTAGAATTTCTTTCAACATTATGAAGCCCTTTTTATATATTTTGACTCTGCATCAAAAGCTGAAAATATGTAGTCTCGAAGTCATTTCGAGAAATTGACGTTTTAAGTTTCTGTTTCCAAATTCAAACGGATGTATCTTCGCCAATAATTGTCAGAAGTTAGAATTTCTTTCAACATTATGAAGCCTTTTTTATATATTTTGACTCTGCATCAAAAGCTGAAAATATGTAATCGCGAAGTCATTTCGAGAACTTGACGTTTTAAGTTTATTTTCCCAAATTCAAACGGATGTATCTTCGCCAATAATTGTCAGAAGTTAGAATTTCTTTCAACATTATGAAGCCTTTTTCATATATTTTGACTCTGCTTCAAAAGCTGAAAATATGTAGTCTCGAAGTCATTTCGAGAAATTGACGTTTTAAGTTTCTGTTTCCAAATTCAAACGGATGTATCTTCGCCAATAATTGTCAGAAGTTAGAATTTCTTGCAACATTATGAACCCCTTTTTATATATTTTGATTCCGCATCAAAAGTTGAAAATATGTAGTCTCGAAGTCATTTCGAGATATTGGCGTTTTAAGTTTATTTTCCCAAATTCAAACGGATGTATCTTCGCCAATAATTGTCAGAAGTCAGAATTTCTTTCAACATTATGAAGCCCTTTTTATATATTTTGACTATGCATCGAAAGCTGAAAATATGTAGTCTCGAAGTCATTTCGAGAAATTGACGTTTTAAGTTTCTGTTTCCAAATTCAAACGGATGTATCTTCGCCAATAATTGTCAGAAGTTAGAATTTCTTTCAACATTATGAAGCCTTTTTCATATATTTTGACTCTGCTTCAAAAGCTGAAAATATGTAGTCTCGAAGTGATTTCGAGAAATTGACGTTTTAAGTTTATTTTCCCAAATTCAAACGGATGTATCTTCGCCAATAATTGTCAGAAGTTAGAATTTCTTTCAACATTATGAAGCCCTTTTTATATATTTTGATTCTGCATCAAAAGCTGAAAATATGTAGTCTCGAAGTCATTTCGAGAAATTGACGTTTTAAGTTTCTGTTTCCAAATTCAAATGGATGTATCTTCGCCAATAATTGTCAGAAGTTAGAATTTCTTTCAACATTATGAAGCCCTTTTTATATATTTTGATTCTGCATCAAAAGCTGAAAATATGTAGTCTCGAAGTCCTTTCGCGAAATTGACGTTTTAAGCTTCTGTTACCAAATTCAAACGGATGTATCTTCGCCAATAATTGTCAGAAGTTAGAATTTCTTTCAACATTATGAAGCCCTTTTTATATATTTTGACTCTGCATAAAAAGCTGAAAATATGTAGTCTCGAAGTCATTTCGAGAATTGACGTTTTAAGTTTCTGTTTCCAAATTCAAACGGATGTATCTTCGCCAATAATTGTCAGAAGTTAGAATTTCTTTCAACATTATGAAGCCCTTTTTATATATTTTGACTATGCATCGAAAGCTGAAAATATGTAGTCTCGAAGTCATTTCGAGAAATTGACGTTTTAAGTTTCTGTTTCCAAATTCAAACGGATGTATCTTCGCCAATAATTGTCAGAAGTTAGAATTTCTTTCAACATTATGAAGCCCTTTTTATATATTTTGACTCTGCTTAAAAAGCTGAAAATATGTAGTCTCGAAGTCACTTCGAGAAATTGACGTTTTAAGTTTCTGTTTCCAAATTCAAACGGATGTATCTTCGCCAATAATTGTCAGAAGTTAGAATTTCTTTCAACATTATGAAGCCCTTTTTATATATTTTGACTATGCATCAAAAGCTGAAAATATGTAGTCTCGAAGTCATTTCGAGAAATTGACGTTTTAAGTTTCTGTTTCCAAATTCAAACGGATGTATCTTCGCCAATAATTGTCAGAAGTTAGAATTTCTTGCAACATTATGAACCCCTTTTTATATATTTTGATTCTGCATCAAAAGCTGAAAATATGTAGTCTCGAAGTCATTTCGAGATACTGGCGTTTTAAGTTTATTTTCCCAAATTCAAACGAATGTATCTTCGCCAATAATTGTCAGCAGTTAGAATTTCTTTCAACATTATGAAGCCCTTTTTATATATTTTGACTCTGCATCAAAAGCTGAAAATATGTAGTCTCGAAGTCATTTCGAGATATTGGCGGTTTAAGTTTCTGTTTCCAAATTCAAACGGATGTATCTTCGCCAATAATTGTCAGAAGTTAGAATTTCTTTCAACATTATGAAGCCCTTTTTATATATTTTGACTCTGCATCAAAAGCTGAAAATATGTAGTCTCGAAGTCATTTCGAGAAATTGACGTTTTAAGTTTCTGTTTCCAAATTCAAATGGATGTATCTTCGCCAATAATTGTCAGAAGTTAGAATTTCTTTCAACATTATGAAGCCCTTTTTATATATTTTGATTCTGCATCAAAAGCTGAAAATATGTAGTCTCGAAGTCATTTGGAGAAATTGACGTTTTAAGTTTCTGCTTCCAAATTCAAACGGATGTATCTTCGCCAATAATTGTCAGAAGTTAGAATTTCTTTCAACATTATGAAACCTTTTTTATATATTTTGACTCTGCTTCAAAAGCTGAAAATATGTAGTCTCGAAGTCATTTCGAGAAATTTACGTTTTAAGTTTCTGTTTCCAAATTCAAACGGATGTATCTTCGCCAATAATTGTCAGAAGTTAGAATTTCTTTCAACATTATGAAGCCCTTTTTATATATTTTGACTCTGCATCAAAAGCTGAAAATATGTAGTCTCGAAGTCATTTCGAGAAATTGACGTTTTAAGTTTCTGTTTCCAAATTCAAACGGATGTATCTTCGCCAATAATTGTCAGAAGTTAGAATTTCTTTCAACATTATGAAGCCTTTTTTATATATTTTGACTCTGCATCAAAAGCTGAAAATATGTAGTCGCGAAGTCATTTCGAGAAATTGACGTTTTAAGTTTATTTTCCCAAATTCAAACGGATGTATCTTCGCCAATAATTGTCAGAAGTTAGAATTCTTTCAACATTATGAAGCCTTTTTCATATATTTTGACTCTGCTTCAAAAGCTGAAAATATGTAGTCCCGAAGTCATTTCGAGAAATTGACGTTTTAAGTTTCTGTTTCCAAATTCAAACGGATGTATCTTCGCCAATAATTGTCAGAAGTTAGAATTTCTTGCAACATTATGAACCCCTTTTTATATATTTTGATTCTGCATCAAAAGTTGAAAATATGTAGTCTCGAAGTCATTTCGAGATATTGGCGTTTTAAGTTTATTTTCCCAAATTCAAACGGATGTATCTTCGCCAATAATTGTCAGAAGTCAGAATTTCTTTCAACATTATGAAGCCCCTTTTATATATTTTGACTCTGCATCGAAAGCTGAAAATATGTAGTCGCGAAGTCATTTCGAGAAATTGACGTTTTAAGTTTCTGTTTCCAAATTCAAACGGATGTATCTTCGCCAATAATTGTCAGCAGTTAGAATTTCTTTCAACATAATGAAGCCTTTTTCATATATTTTGATTCTGCATCAAAAGCTGAAAATATGTAGTCTCGAAGTCATTTCGAGAAATTGACGTTTTAAGTTTCTGTTTCCAAATTCAAACGGATGTATCTTCGCCAATAATTGTCAGAAGTTAGAATTTCTTGCAACATTATGAACCCCTTTTTATATATTTTGATTCTGCATCAAAAGTTGAAAATATGTAGTCTCGAAGTCATTTCGAGATATTGGCGTTTTAAGTTTATTTTCCCAAATTCAAACGGATGTATCTTCGCCAATAATTGTCAGAAGTCAGAATTTCTTTCAACATTATGAAGCCCTTTTTATATATTTTGACTCTGCATCGAAAGCTGAAAATATGTAGTCTCGAAGTCATTTCGAGAAATTGACGTTTTAAGTTTCTGTTTCCAAATTCAAACGGATGTATCTTCGCCAATAATTGTCAGAAGTTAGAATTTCTTTCAACATTATGAAGCCCTTTTTATATATTTTGACTCTGCATCAAAAGCTGAAAATATGTAGTCTCGAAGTCATTTCGAGAATTGACGTTTTAAGTTTCTGTTTCCAAATTCAAACGGATGTATCTTCGCCAATAATTGTCAGAAGTTAGAATTTCTTTCAACATTATGAAGCCCTTTTTATATATTTTGACTCAGCATCGAAAGCTGAAAATATGTAGTCTCGAAGTCATTTCGAGAAATTGACGTTTTAAGTTTCTGTTTCCAAATTCAAACGGATGTATCTTCGCCAATAATTGTCAGAAGTTAGAATTTCTTTCAACATTATGAACCCCTTTTTATATATTTTGATTCTGCATGAAAAGCTGAAAATATGTAGTCTCGAAGTCATTTCGAGATATTGGCGTTTTAAGTTTATTTTCCCAAATTCAAACGGATGTATCTTCGCCAATAATTGTCAGAAGTCAGAATTTCTTTCAACATTATGAAGCCCTTTTTATATATTTTGACTCTGCATCAAAAGCTGAAAATATGTAGTCTCGAAGTCATTTCGAGAAATTGACGTTTTAAGTTTATTTTCCCAAATTCAAACGGATGTATCTTCGCCAATAATTGTCAGAAGTCAGAATTTCTTTCAACATTATGAAGCCCTTTTTATATATTTTGACTCTGCATCAAAAGCTGAAAATATGTAGTCTCGAAGTCATTTCGAGAAATTGACGTTTTAAGTTTATTTTCCCAAATTCAAACGGATGTATCTTCGCCAATAATTGTCAGAAGTTAGAATTTCTTTCAACATTATGAAGCCCTTTTTATATATTTTGATTCTGCATCAAAAGCTGAAAATATGTAGTCTTGAAGTCATTTCGAGAAATCGACGTTTTAAGTTTCTGTTTCCAAATTCAAACGGATGTATCTTCGCCAATAATTGTCAGAAGTTAGAATTTCTTTCAACATTATGAAGCCCTATTTATACATTTTGATTCTGCATCAAAAGCTGAAAATATGTAGTCTCGAAGTCATTTCGAGAAATTGACGTTTTAAGTTTCTGTTTCCAAATTCAATCGGATGTATCTTCGCCAATAATTGTCAGAAGTTAGAATTTCTTTCAACATTATGAAGCCCTTTTTATATATTTTGACTCTGCATCAAAAGCTGAAAATATGTAGTCTCGAAGTGATTTCGAGAAATTGACGTTTTAAGTTTCTGTTTCCAAATTCAAACGGATGTATCTTCGCCAATAATTGTCAGAAGTTAGAATTTCTTTCAACATTATGAACCCCTTTTTATATATTTTGATTCTGCATCAAAAGCTGAAAATATGTAGTCTCGAAGTCATTTCGAGATATTGGCGGTTTAAGTTTCTGTTTCCAAATTCAAACGGATGTATCTTCGCCAATAATTGTCAGAAGTTAGAATTTCTTTCAACATTATGAAGCCCTTTTTATATATTTTGATTCTGCATCAAAAGCTGAAAATATGTAGTCTCGAAGTCATTTCGAGAAATTGACGTTTTAAGTTTCTGTTTCCAAATTCAAACGGATGTATCTTCGTCAATAATTGTCAGAAGTTAGAATTTCTTTCAACATTATGAAGCCCTTTTTATATATTTTGACTCTGCATCAAAAGCTGAAAATATGTAGTCTCGAAGTCATTTCGAGAAACTGACGTTTTAAGTTTCTGTTTCCAAATTCAAACGGATGTATCTTCGCCAATAATTGTCAGAAGTTAGAATTTCTTTCAACATTATGAACCCCTTTTTATATATTTTGATTCTGCATCAAAAGCTGAAAATATGTAGTCTCGAAGTCATTTCGAGATATTGGCGGTTTAAGTTTCTGTTTCCAAATTCAAACGGATGTATCTTCGCCAATAATTGTCAGAAGTTAGAATTTCTTTCAACATTATGAAGCCCTTTTTATATATTTTGACTCTGCATCAAAAGCTGAAAATATGTAGTCTCGAAGTCATTTCGAGAAATTGACGCTTTAAGTTTCGGTTTCCAAATTCAAACGGATGTATCTTCGCCAATAATTGTCAGCAGTTAGAATTTCTTTCAACATTATGAAGCCCTTTTTATATATTTTGATTCTGCATCAAAAGCTTAAAATATGTAGTCTTGAAGTCATTTCGAGAAATCGACGTTTTAAGTTTCTGTTTCCAAATTCAAACGGATGTATCTTCGCCAATAATTGTCAGAAGTTAGAATTTCTTTCAACATTATGAAGCCCTTTTTATATATTTTGATTCTGCATCAAAAGCTGAAAATATGTAGTCTCGAAGTCATTTCGAGAAATTGACGTTTTAAGTTTCTGTTTCCAAATTCAAACGGATGTATCTTCGCCAATAATTGTCAGAAGTTAGAATTTCTTTCAACATTATGAAGCCCTTTTTATATATTTTGACCCTGCATCAAAAGCTGAAAATATGTAGTCTCGAAGTGATTTCGAGAAATTGACGTTTTAAGTTTATTTTCCCAAATTCAAACGGATGTATCTTCGCCAATAATTGTCAGAAGTTAGAATTTCTTTCAACATTATGAAGCCCTTTTTATATATTTTGATTCTGCATCAAAAGCTGAAAATATGTAGTCTCGAAGTCATTTCGAGAAATTGACGTTTTAAGTTTCTGTTTCCAAATTCAAATGGATGTATCTTCGCCAATAATTGTCAGAAGTTAGAATTTCTTTCAACATTATGAAGCCCTTTTTATATATTTTGATTCTGCATCAAAAGCTGAAAATATGTAGTCTCGAAGTCCTTTCGCGAAATTGACGTTTTAAGTTTCTGTTACCAAATTCAAACGGATGTATCTTCGCCAATAATTGTCAGAAGTTAGAATTTCTTTCAACATTATGAAACCTTTTTTATATATTTTGACTCTGCTTCAAAAGCTGAAAATATGTAGTCTCGAAGTCATTTCGAGAAATTGACGTTTTAAGTTTCTGTTTCCAAATTCAAACGGATGTATCTTCGCCAATAATTGTCAGAAGTTAGAATTTCTTTCAACATTATGAAGCCCTTTTTATATATTTTGACTATGCATCGAAAGCTGAAAATATGTAGTCTCGAAGTCATTTCGAGAAATTGACGTTTTAAGTTTCTGTTTCCAAATTCAAACGGATGTATCTTCGCCAATAATTGTCAGAAGTTAGAATTTCTTTCAACATTATGAAGCCCTTTTTATATATTTTGACTCTGCTTAAAAAGCTGAAAATATGTAGTCTCGAAGTCACTTCGAGAAATTGACGTTTTAAGTTTCTGTTTCCAAATTCAAACGGATGTATCTTCGCCAATAATTGTCAGAAGTTAGAATTTCTTTCAACATTATGAAGCTCTTTTTATATATTTTGATTCTGCATCAAAAGCTGAAAATATGTAGTCTCGAAGTCATTTCGAGATACTGGAGTTTTAAGTTTATTTTCCCAAATTCAAACGAATGTATCTTCGCCAATAATTGTCAGAAGTTAGAACTTCTTTCAACATTATGAAGCCCTTTTTATATATTTTGACTCTGCATCAAAAGCTGAAAATATGTAGTCTCGAAGTCATTTCGAGATATTGGCGGTTTAAGTTTCTGTTTCCAAATTCAAACGGATGTATCTTCGCCAATAATTGTCAGAAGTTAGAATTTCTTTCAACATTATGAAGCCCTTTTTATATATTTTGACCCTGCATCAAAAGCTGAAAATATGTAGTCTCGAAGTGATTTCGAGAAATTGACGTTTTAAGTTTATTTTCCCAAATTCAAACGGATGTATCTTCGCCAATAATTGTCAGAAGTTAGAATTTCTTTCAACATTATGAAGCCCATTTTATATATTTTGATTCTGCATCAAAAGCTGAAAATATGTAGTCTCGAAGTCATTTCGAGAAATTGACGTTTTAAGTTTCTGTTTCCAAATTCAAACGGATGTATCATCGCCAATAATTGTCAGAAGTTAGAATTTCTTTCAACATTATGAAGCCCTATTTATATATTGACTCTGCTTCAAAAGCTGAAAATATGTAGACTCGAAGTCATTTCGAGAAATTGACGTTTTAAGTTTCTGTTTCCAAATTCAAACGGATGTATCTTCGCCAATAATTGTCAGAAGTTAGAATTTCTTTCAACATTATGAAGCCCTTTTTATATATTTTGACTCTGCATCAAAAGCTGAAAATATGTAGTCTCGAAGTGATTTCGAGAAATTGACGTTTTAAGTTTCTGTTTCCAAATTCAAACGGATGTATCTTCGCCAATAATTGTCAGAAGTTAGAATTTCTTTCAACATTATGAAGCCCTTTTTATATATTTTGACTCTGCATCAAAAGCTGAAAATATGTAGTCTCGAAGTCATTTCGAGAAATTGACGTTTTAAGTTTCTGTTTCCAAATTCAAATGGATGTATCTTCGCCAATAATTGTCAGAAGTTAGAATTTCTTTCAACATTATGAAGCCCTTTTTATATATTTTGATTCTGCGTCAAAAGCTGAAAATATGTAGTCTCGAAGTCCTTTCGCGAAATTGACGTTTTAAGTTTCTGTTACCAAATTCAAACGGATGTATCTTCGCCAATAATTGTCAGAAGTTAGAATTTCTTTCAACATTATGAATCCTTTTTTATATATTTTGACTCTGCTTCAAAAGCTGAAAATATGTAGTCTCGAAGTCATTTCGAGATATTGGCGTTTTAAGTTTATTTTCCCAAATTCAAACGGATGTATCTTCGCCAATAATTGTCAGAAGTCAGAATTTCTTTCAACATTATGAAGCCCTTTTTATATATTTTGACTCTGCATCAAAAGCTGAAAATATGTAGTCTCGAAGTCATTTCGAGAAATTGACGTTTTAAGTTTCTGTTTCCAAATTCAAACGGATGTATCTTCGCCAATAATTGTCAGAAGTTAGAATTTCTTTCAACATTATGAATCCTTTTTTATATATTTTGACTCTGCTTCAAAAGATGAAAATATGTAGTCTCGAAGTCATTTCGCGAAATCGACGTTTTAAGTTTCTGTTTCCCAATTCAAACGGATGTATCTTCGCCAATAATTGTCAGAAGTTAGAATTTCTTTCAACATTATGAAGCCCATTTTATATATTTTGATTCTGCATCAAAAGCTGAAAATATGTAGTCTCGAAGTCATTTCGAGAAATTGACGTTTTAAGTTTCTGTTTCCAAATTCAAACGGATGTATCTTCGCCAATAATTGTCAGAAGTTAGAATTTCTTTCAACATTATGAAGCCCTATTTATATATTTTGATTCTGCATCAAAAGCTG
Organism: Drosophila grimshawi; assembly: GCF_018153295.1. Taxonomy (NCBI): domain Eukaryota; kingdom Metazoa; phylum Arthropoda; class Insecta; order Diptera; family Drosophilidae; genus Drosophila; species Drosophila grimshawi. The sequence goes on from NW_025062869.1 coordinate 42,807, forward strand.
AAAATATGTAGACTCGAAGTCATTTCGAGAAATTGACGTTTTAAGTTTCGGTTTCCAAATTCAAACGGATGTATCTTCGCCAATAATTGTCAGAAGTTAGAATTTCTTTCAACATTATGAAGCCCTTTTTATATATTTTGACTCTGCATCAAAAGCTGAAAATATGTAGTCTCGAAGTAATTTCGAGAAATTGACGTTTTAAGTTTCTGTTTCCAAATTCAAACGGATGTATCTTCGCCAATAATTGTCAGAAGTTAGAATTTCTTTCAACATTATGAACCCCTTTTTATATATTTTGATTCTGCATCAAAAGCTGAAAATATGTAGTCTCGAAGTCATTTCGAGATATTGGCGGTTTAAGTTTCTGTTTCCAAATTCAAACGGATGTATCTTCGCCAATAATTGTCAGAAGTTAGAATTTCTTTCAACATTATGAAGCCCTTTTTATATATTTTGATTCTGCATCAAAAGCTGAAAATATGTAGTCTCGAAGTCATTTCGAGAAATTGACGCTTTAAGTTTCTGTTTCCAAATTCAAACGGATGTATCTTCGTCAATAATTGTCAGAAGTTAGAATTTCTTTCAACATTATGAAGCCCTTTTTATATATTTTGACTCTGCATCAAAAGCTGAAAATATGTAGTCTCGAAGTCATTTCGAGAAACTGACGTTTTAAGTTTCTGTTTCCAAATTCAAACGGATGTATCTTCGCCAATAATTGTCAGAAGTTAGAATTTCTTTCAACATTATGAACCCCTTTTTATATATTTTGATTCTGCATCAAAAGCTGAAAATATGTAGTCTCGAAGTCATTTCGAGATATTGGCGGTTTAAGTTTCTGTTTCCAAATTCAAACGGATGTATCTTCGCCAATAATTGTCAGAAGTTAGAATTTCTTTCAACATTATGAAGCCCTTTTTATATATTTTGACTCTGCATCAAAAGCTGAAAATATGTAGTCTCGAAGTCATTTCGAGAAATTGACGCTTTAAGTTTCGGTTTCCAAATTCAAACGGATGTATCTTCGCCAATAATTGTCAGCAGTTAGAATTTCTTTCAACATTATGAAGCCCTTTTTATATATTTTGATTCTGCATCAAAAGCTTAAAATATGTAGTCTTGAAGTCATTTCGAGAAATCGACGTTTTAAGTTTCTGTTTCCAAATTCAAACGGATGTATCTTCGCCAATAATTGTCAGAAGTTAGAATTTCTTTCAACATTATGAAGCCCTTTTTATATATTTTGATTCTGCATCAAAAGCTGAAAATATGTAGTCTCGAAGTCATTTCGAGAAATTGACGTTTTAAGTTTCTGTTTCCAAATTCAAACGGATGTATCTTCGCCAATAATTGTCAGAAGTTAGAATTTCTTTCAACATTATGAAGCCCTTTTTATATATTTTGACCCTGCATCAAAAGCTGAAAATATGTAGTCTCGAAGTGATTTCGAGAAATTGACGTTTTAAGTTTATTTTCCCAAATTCAAACGGATGTATCTTCGCCAATAATTGTCAGAAGTTAGAATTTCTTTCAACATTATGAAGCCCTTTTTATATATTTTGATTCTGCATCAAAAGCTGAAAATATGTAGTCTCGAAGTCATTTCGAGAAATTGACGTTTTAAGTTTCTGTTTCCAAATTCAAATGGATGTATCTTCGCCAATAATTGTCAGAAGTTAGAATTTCTTTCAACATTATGAAGCCCTTTTTATATATTTTGATTCTGCATCAAAAGCTGAAAATATGTAGTCTCGAAGTCCTTTCGCGAAATTGACGTTTTAAGTTTCTGTTACCAAATTCAAACGGATGTATCTTCGCCAATAATTGTCAGAAGTTAGAATTTCTTTCAACATTATGAAACCTTTTTATATATTTTGACTCTGCTTCAAAAGCTGAAAATATGTAGTCTCGAAGTCATTTCGAGAAATTGACGTTTTAAGTTTCTGTTTCCAAATTCAAACGGATGTATCTTCGCCAATAATTGTCAGAAGTTAGAATTTCTTTCAACATTATGAAGCCCTTTTTATATATTTTGACTATGCATCGAAAGCTGAAAATATGTAGTCTCGAAGTCATTTCGAGAAATTGACGTTTTAAGTTTCTGTTTCCAAATTCAAACGGATGTATCTTCGCCAATAATTGTCAGAAGTTAGAATTTCTTTCAACATTATGAAGCCCTTTTTATATATTTTGACTCTGCATAAAAAGCTGAAAATATGTAGTCTCGAAGTCATTTCGAGAAATTGACGTTTTAAGTTTCTGTTTCCAAATTCAAACGGATGTATCTTCGCCAATAATTGTCAGAAGTTAGAATTTCTTTCAACATTATGAAGCCCTTTTTATATATTTTGACTATGCATCAAAAGCTGAAAATATGTAGTCTCGAAGTCATTTCGAGATACTGGCGTTTTAAGTTTATTTTCCCAAATTCAAACGGATGTATCTTCGCCAATAATTGTCAGAAGTTAGAACTTCTTTCAACATTATGAAGCCCTTTTTATATATTTTGACTCTGCATCAAAAGCTGAAAATATGTAGTCTCGAAGTCATTTCGAGATATTGGCGGTTTAAGTTTCTGTTTCCAAATTCAAACGGATGTATCTTCGCCAATAATTGTCAGAAGTTAGAATTTCTTTCAACATTATGAAGCCCTTTTTATATATTTTGACCCTGCATCAAAAGCTGAAAATATGTAGTCTCGAAGTCATTTCGAGAAATTGACGTTTTAAGTTTATTTTCCCAAATTCAAACGGATGTATCTTCGCCAATAATTGTCAGAAGTTAGAATTTCTTTCAACATTATGAAGCCCATTTTATATATTTTGATTCTGCATCAAAAGCTGAAAATATGTAGTCTTGAAGTCATTTCGAGAAATCGACGTTTTAAGTTTCTGTTTCCAAATTCAAACGGATGTATCATCGCCAATAATTGTCAGAAGTTAGAATTTCTTTCAACATTATGAAGCCCTATTTATATATTTTGACTCTGCATCAAAAGCTGAAAATATGTAGACTCGAAGTCATTTCGAGAAATTGACGTTTTAAGTTTCTGTTTCCAAATTCAAACGGATGTATCTTCGCCAATAATTGTCAGAAGTTAGAATTTCTTTCAACATTATGAAGCCCTTTTTATATATTTTGACCCTGCATCAAAAGCTGAAAATATGTAGTCTCGAAGTGATTTCGAGAAATTGACGTTTTAAGTTTCTGTTTCCAAATTCAAACGGATGTATCTTCGCCAATAATTGTCAGAAGTTAGAATTTCTTTCAACATTATGAAGCCCTTTTTATATATTTTGACTCTGCATCAAAAGCTGAAAATATGTAGTCTCGAAGTCATTTCGAGAAATTGACGTTTTAAGTTTCTGTTTCCAAATTCAAATGGATGTATCTTCGCCAATAATTGTCAGAAGTTAGAATTTCTTTCAACATTATGAAGCCCTTTTTATATATTTTGATTCTGCGTCAAAAGCTGAAAATATGTAGTCTCGAAGTCCTTTCGCGAAATTGACGTTTTAAGTTTCTGTTTCCAAATTCAAACGGATGTATCTTCGCCAATAATTGTCAGAAGTTAGAATTTCTTTCAACATTATGAATCCTTTTTTATATATTTTGACTCTGCTTCAAAAGCTGAAAATATGTAGTCTCGAAGTCATTTCGAGATATTGGCGTTTTAAGTTTATTTTCCCAAATTCAAACGGATGTATCTTCGCCAATAATTGTCAGAAGTCAGAATTTCTTTCAACATTATGAAGCCCTTTTTATATATTTTGACTCTGCATCAAAAGCTGAAAATATGTAGTCTCGAAGTCATTTCGAGAAATTGACGTTTTAAGTTTCTGTTTCCAAATTCAAACGGATGTATCTTCGCCAATAATTGTCAGAAGTTAGAATTTCTTTCAACATTATGAATCCTTTTTTATATATTTTGACTCTGCTTCAAAAGCTGAAAATATGTAGTCTCGAAGTCATTTCGAGAAATTGACGTTTTAAGTTTCTGTTTCCAAATTCAAACGGATGTATCTTCGCCAATAATTGTCAGAAGTTAGAATTTCTTGCAACATTATGAAGCCCTTTTTATATATTTTGATTCTGCATCAAAAGCTGAAAATATGTAGTCTCGAAGTCATTTCGAGATATTGGCGTTTTAAGTTTATTTTCCCAAATTCAAACGGATGTATCTTCGCCAATAATTGTCAGAAGTCAGAATTTCTTTCAACATTATGAAGCCCTTTTTATATATTTTGACTCTGCATCAAAAGCTGAAAATATGTAGTCGCGAAGTCATTTCGAGAAATTGACGTTTTAAGTTTCTGTTTCCAAATTCAAACGGATGTATCTTCGCCAATAATTGTCAGAAGTTAGAATTTCTTGCAACATTATGAAGCCCTTTTTATATATTTTGATTCTGCATCAAAAGCTGAAAATATGTAGTCTCGAAGTCATTTCGAGAAATTGACGTTTTAAGTTTCTGTTTCCAAATTCAAACGGATGTATCTTCACCAATAGTTGTCAGAAGTTAGAATTTCTTTCAACATTATGAAGCCCTTTTTATATATTTTGACTCTGCATCAAAAGCTGAAAATATGTAGTCTCGAAGTCATTTCGAGAAATTGGCGTTTTAAGTTTCTGTTTCCAAATTCAAACGGATGTATCTTCGCCAATAATTGTCAGAAGTTAGAATTTCTTTCAACATTATGAAGCCCTTTTTATATATTTTGACTCTGCTTCAAAAGCTGAAAATATGTAGTCTCGAAGTCATTTCGAGAAATTGACGTTTTAAGTTTCTGTTTCCAAATTCAAACGGATGTATCTTCGCCAATAATTGTCAGAAGTTAGAATTTCTTTCAACATTATGAAGCCCTTTTTATATATTTTGACTCTGCATCAAAAGCTGAAAATATGTAGTCTCGAAGTCATTTCGAGAAATTGACGTTTTAAGTTTCTGTTTCCAAATTCAAACGGATGTATCTTCGCCAATAATTGTCAGAAGTTAGAATTTCTTTCAACATTATGAAGCCCTTTTTATATATTTTGACTCTGCATCAAAAGCTGAAAATATGTAGTCTCGAAGTCATTTCGAGAAATTGACGTTTTAAGTTTCTGTTTCCAAATTCAAACGGATGTATCTTCGCCAATAATTGTCAGAAGTTAGAATTTCTTTCAACATTATGAAGCCCTTTTTATATATTTTGACTCTGCATCAAAAGCTGAAAATATGTAGTCTCGAAGTCATTTCGAGAAATTGACGTTTTAAGTTTCTGTTTCCAAATTCAAACGGATGTATCTTCGCCAATAATTTGTCAGAAGTTAGAATTTCTTTCAACATTATGAAGCCCTTTTTATATATTTTGATTCTGCATCAAAAGCTGAAAATATGTAGTCTCGAAGTCATTTCAAGAAATTGACGTTTTAAGTTTCTGTTTCCAAATTCAAACGGATGTATCTTCGCCAATAATTGTCAGAAGTTAGAATTTCTTTCAACATTATGAAGCCCTTTTTATATATTTTGACTCTGCATCAAAAGCTGAAAATATGTAGTCTCAAAGTCATTTCGAGAAATTGACGTTTTAAGTTTCTGTTTCCAAATTCAAACGGATGTATCTTCGCCAATAATTGTCAGAAGTTAGAATTTCTTTCAACATTATGAAGCCCTTTTTATATATTTTGACTCTGCTTCAAAAGCTGAAAATATGTAGTCTCGAAGTCATTTCGAGAAATTGACGTTTTAAGTTTCTGTTTCCAAATTCAAACGGATGTATCTTCGCCAATAATTGTCAGAAGTTAGAATTTCTTTGCAACATTATGAAGCCCTTTTTATATATTTTGATTCTGCATCAAAAGCTGAAAATATGTAGTCTCGAAGTCATTTCGAGATATTGGCGTTTTAAGTTTATTTTCCCAAATTCAAACGGATGTATCTTCGCCAATAATTGTCAGAAGTTAGAATTTCTTTCAACATTATGAAGCCCTTTTTATATATTTTGACTCTGCATCAAAAGCTGAAAATATGTAGTCTCGAAGTCATTTCGAGAAATTGACGGTTTAAGTTTCTGTTTCCAAATTCAAACGGATGTATCTTCGCCAATAATTGTCAGAAGTTAGAATTTCTTTCAACATTATGAAGCCCTTTTTATATATTTTGATTCTGCATCAATAGCTGAAAATATGTAGTCTCGAAGTCATTTCGAGAAATCGACGTTTTAAGTTTCTGTTACCAAATTCAAACGGATGTATCTTCGCCAATAATTGTCAGAAGTTAGAATTTCTTTCAACATTATGAAGCCTTTTTTATATATTTTGACTCTGCATCAAAAGCTGAAAATATGTAGTCTCGAAGTCATTTCGAGAAATTGACGTTTTAAGTTTCTGTTTCCAAATTCAAACGGATGTATCTTCGCCAATAATTGTCAGAAGTCAGAATTTCTTGCAACATTATGAACCCCTTTTTATATATTTTGACTCTGCATCAAAAGCTGAAAATATGTAGTCGCGAAGTCATTTCGAGAAATTGACGTTTTAAGTTTCTGTTTCCAAATTCAAACGGATGTATCTTCGCCAATAATTGTCAGAAGTTAGAATTTCTTTCAACATTATGAAGCCCTTTTTATATATTTTGACTATGCATCGAAAGCTGAAAATATGTAGTCTCGAAGTCATTTCGAGAAATTGACGTTTTAAGTTTCTGTTTCCAAATTCAAACGGATGTATCTTCGCCAATAATTGTCAGAAGTTAGAATTTCTTTCAACATTATGAAGCCCTTTTTATATATTTTGACTCTGCATAAAAAGCTTAAAATATGTAGTCTCGAAGTCATTTCGAGAAATTGACGTTTTAAGTTTCTGTTTTCAAATTCAAACGGATGTATCTTCGCCAATAATTGTCAGAAGTTAGAATTTCTTTCAACATTATGAAGCCCTTTTTATATATTTTAACTATGCATCAAAAGCTGAAAATATGTAGTCTCGAAGTCATTTCGAGAAATTGACGTTTTAAGTTTCTGTTTCCAAATTCAAAGGGATGTATCTTCGCCAATAATTGTCAGAAGTTAGAATTTCTTTCAACATTATGAAGCCCTTTTTATATATTTTGATTCTGCATCAAAAGCTGAAAATATGTTGTCTCGAAGTCATTTCGAGAAATTGACGTTTTAAGTTTCTGTTTCCAAATTCAAATGGATGTATCTTCGCCAATAATTGTCAGAAGTTAGAATTTCTTTCAACATTATGAAGCCCTTTTTATATATTTTGATTCTGCATCAAAAGCTGAAAATATGTAGTCTCGAAGTCATTTCGAGAAATTGACTTTTTAAGTTTCGGTTTCCAAATTCAAACGGATGTATCTTCGCCAATAATTGTCAGAAGTTAGAATTTCTTTCAACATTATGAACCCCTTTTTATATATTTTGATTCTGCATCAAAAGCTGAAAATATGTAGTCTCGAAGTCATTTCGAGATATTGGCGTTTTAAGTTTATTTTCCCAAATTCAAACGGATGTATCTTCGCCAATAATTGTCAGAAGTTAGAATTTCTTTCAACATTATGAAGCCCTTTTTATATATTTTGACTCTGCATCAAAAGCTGAAAATATGTAGTCTCGAAGTCATTTCGAGAAATTGACGTTTTAAGTTTATTTTCCCAAATTCAAACGGATGTATCTTCGCCAATAATTGTCAGAAGTTAGAATTTCTTTCAACATTAAGAAGCCCTTTTTATATATTTTGACTCTGCATCAAAAGCTGAAAATATGTAGTCTCGAAGTGATTTCGAAAAATTGACGTTTTAAGTTTATTTTCCCAAATTCAAACGAATGTATCTTCGCCAATAATTGTCAGAAGTTAGAATTTCTTTCAACATTATGAAGCCCTTTTTATATATTTTGACTCTGCATCAAAAGCTTAAAATATGTAGTCTTGAAGTCATTTCGAGAAATCGACGTTTTAAGTTTCTGTTTCCAAATTCAAACGGATGTATCTTCGCCAATAATTGTCAGAAGTTAGAATTTCTTTCAACATTATGAAGCCCTATTTATATATTTTGATTCTGCATCAAAAGCTGAAAATATGTAGACTCGAAGTCATTTCGAGAAATTGACGTTTTAAGTTTCGGTTTCCAAATTCAAACGGATGTATCTTCGCCAATAATTGTCAGAAGTTAGAATTTCTTTCAACATTATGAAGCCCTTTTTATATATTTAGACCCTGCATCAAAAGCTGAAAATATGTAGTCGCGAAGTGATTTCGAGAAATTGACGTTTTAAGTTTCTGTTTCCAAATTCAAACGGATGTATCTTCGCCAATAATTGTCAGAAGTTAGAATTTCTTTCAACATCATGAAGCCCTTTTTATATATTTTGACTCTGCATCAAAAGCTGAAAATATGTAGTCTCGAAGTCATTTCGAGAAATTGACGTTTTAAGTTTCTGTTTCCAAATTCAAATGGATGTATCTTCGCCAATAATTGTCAGAAGTTAGAATTTCTTTCAACATTATGAAGCCCTTTTTATATATTTTGATTCTGCGTCAAAAGCTGAAAATATGTAGTCTCGAAGTCCTGTCGCGAAATTGACGTTTTAAGTTTCTGTTACCAAATTCAAACGGATGTATCTTCGCCAATAATTGTCAGAAGTTAGAATTTCTTTCAACATTATAAAGCCCTTTTTTATATATTTTGACTCTGCTTCAAAAGCTGAAAATATGTTGTCTCGAAGTCATTTCGAGAAATTGACGTTTTAAGTTTCTGTTTCCAAATTCAAACGGATGTACCTTCGCCAATAATTGTCAGAAGTTAGAATTTCTTTCAACATTATGAAGCCTTCTTTATATATTTTGATTCTGCATCAAAAGCTGAAAATATGTAGTCTCGAAGTCATTTCGAGATATTGGCGTTTTAAGTTTATTTTCCCAAATTCAAACGGATGTATCTTCGCCAATAATTGTCAGAAGTCAGAATTTCTTTCAACATTATGAAGCCCTTTTTATATATTTTGACTCTGCATCAAAAGCTGAAAATATGTAGTCGCGAAGTCATTTCGAGAAATTGACGTTTTAAGTTTCGGTTTCCAAATTCAAAACGGAAGTATCTTCGCCAATAATTGTCAGAAGGTAAGATTTCTTTCAACATAAGGAAGCCCTTTTTATAATATTTTGACTATGCATCAAAAGCTGAAAATATGTAGTCTCGAAGTCATTTCGAGAAATTGACGTTTTAAGTTTCTGTTTCCAAATTCAAACGGATGTATCTTCGCCAATAACTGTCAGAAGTTAGAATTTCTTTCAACATTATGAAGCCCTTTTTATATATTTTGACTCTGCATAAAAAGCTGAAAATATGTAGTCTCGAAGTCATTTCGAGAAATTGACGTTTTAAGTTTCTGTTTCCAAATTCAAACGGGTGTATCTTCGCCAATAATTGTCAGAAGTTAGAATTTCTTTCAACATTATGAAGCCCTTTTTATATATTTTGACTCTGCATCAAAAGCTGAAAATATGTAGTCTCGAAGTCATTTCAAGAAATTGACGTTTTAAGTTTCTGTTTCCAAATTCAAACGGATGTATCTTCGCCAATAATTGTCAGAAGTTAGAATTTCTTTCAACATTATGAAGCCCTTTTTATATATTTTGATTCTGCATCAAAAGCTGAAAATATGTAGTCTCGAAGTCATTTCAAGAAATTGACGTTTTAAGTTTCTGTTTCCAAATTCAAACGGATGTATCTTCGCCAATAATTGTCAGAAGTTAGAATTTCTTGCAACATTATGAACCCTTTTTTATATATTTTGATTCTGCATCAAAAGCTGAAAATATGTAGTCTCGAAGTCATTTCGAGATATTGGCGTTTTAAGTTTATTTTCCCAAATTCAAACGGATGTATCTTCGCCAATAATTGTCAGAAGTCAGAATTTCTTTCAACATTATGAAGCCCTTTTTATATATTTTGACTCTGCATCAAAAGCTGAAAATATGTAGTCGCGAAGTCATTTCGAGAAATTGACGGTTTAAGTTTCTGTTTCCAAATTCAAACGGATGTATCTTCGCCAATAATTGTCAGAAGTTAGAATTTCTTTCAACATTATGAAGCCCTTTTTATATATTTTGACTATGCATCAAAAGCTGAAAATATGTAGTCTCGAAGTCATTTCGAGAAATTGACGTTTTAAGTTTCTGTTTCCAAATTCAAACGGATGTATCTTCGCCAATAATTTTCAGAAGTCAGAATTTCTTTCAACATTATGAAGCCTTTTTATATATTTTGACTCTGCTTCAAAAGCTGAAAATATGTAGTCTCGAAGTCATTTCGAGAAATTGACGTTTTAAGTTTCTGTTTCCAAATTCAAACGGATGTATCTTCGCCAATAATTGTCAGAAGTCAGAATTTCTTGCAACATTATGAACCCCTTTTTATATATTTTGATTCTGCATCAAAAGCTGAAAATATGTAGTCTCGAAGTCATTTCAAGATATTGGCGTTTTAAGTTTATTTTCCCAAATTCAAACGGATGTATCTTCGCCAATAATTGTCAGAAGTCAGAATTTCTTTCAACATTATGAAGCCCTTTTTATATATTTTGACTCTGCATCAAAAGCTGAAAATATGTAGTCTCGAAGTCATTTCGTGAAATTGACGTTTTAAGTTTCTGTTTCCAAATTCAAACGGATGTATCTTCGCCAATAATTGTCAGAAGTTAGAATTTCTTTCAACATTATGAAGCCCTTTTTATATATTTTGACTATGCATCGAAAGCTGAAAATATGTAGTCTCGAAGTCATTTCGAGAAATTGACGTTTTAAGTTTCTGTTTCCAAATTCAAACGGATTGTATCTTCGCCCAATAATTGTCAGAAGTTAGAATTTCTTGCAACATTATGAACCCCTTTTTATATATTTTGATTCTGCATCAAAAGCTGAAAATATGTAGTCTCGAAGTCATTTCGAGATATTGGCGTTTTAAGTGTATTTTCCCAAATTCAAACGGAGGTATCTTCGGCAATAATTGTCAGAAGTCAGAATTTCTTTCAACATTATGAAGCCCATTTTATATATTTTGACTATACATCAAAAGCTGAAAATATGTAGTCTCGAAGTCATTTCGAGAAATTGACGTTTTAAGTTTCTGTTTCCAAATTCAAACGGATGTATCTTCGCCAATAATTGTCACAAGTTAGAATTTCTTTCAACATTATGAAGCCCTTTTTATATATTTTGACTCTGCTTCAAAAGCTGAAAATATGTAGTCTCGAAGTCATTTCGAGAAATTGACGTTTTAAGTTTCTGTTTCCAAATTCAAACGGATGTATCTTCGCCAATAATTGTCAGAAGTTAGAATTTCTTTCAACATTATGAAGCCCTTTTTTATATATTTTGACTCTGCATCAAAAGCTGAAAATATGTAGTCTCGAAGTCATTTCGAGAAATTGACGTTTTAAGTTTCTGTTTCCAAATTCAAACGGATGTATCTTCGCCAATAATTGTCAGAAGTCAGAATTTCTTGCAACATTATGAACCCTTTTTATATATTTTGATTCTGCATCAAAAGCTGAAAATATGTAGTCTCGAAGTCATTTCAAGATATTGGCGTTTTAAGTTTATTTTCCCAAATTCAAACGGATGTATCTTCGCCAATAATTGTCAGAAGTCAGAATTTCTTTCAACATTATGAAGCCCTTTTTATATATTTTGACTCTGCATCAAAAGCTGAAAATATGTAGTCGCGAAGTCATTTCGAGAAATTGACGTTTTAAGTTTCTGTTTCCAAATTCAAACTGATGTATCTTCGCCAATAATTGTCAGAAGTTAGAATTTCTTTCAACATTATGAAGCCCTTTTTATATATTTTGACTATGCATCGAAAGCTGAAAATATGTAGTCTCGAAGTCATTTCGAGAAATTGACGTTTTAAGTTTCTGTTTCCAAATTCAAACGGATGTATCTTCGCCAATAATTGTCAGAAGTTAGAATTTCTTTCAACATTATGAAGCCCTTTTTATATATTTTGACTCTGCATCAAAAGCTGAAAATATGTAGTCTCGAAGTCATTTCGAGAAATTGACGTTTTAAGTTTCTGTTTCCAAATTCAAACGGATGTATCTTCGCCAATAATTGTCAGAAGTTAGAATTTCTTTCAACATTATGAAGCCCTTTTTATATATTTTAACTATGCATCAAAAGCTGAAAATATGTAGTCTCGAAGTCATTTCGAGAAATTGACGTTTTAAGTTTCTGTTTCCAAATTCAAACGGATGTATCTTCGCCAATAATTGTCAGAAGTTGGAATTTCTTTCAACATTATGAACCCTTTTTATATATTTTGATTCTGCATCAAAAGCTGAAAATATGTAGTCTCGAAGTCATTTCGAGATATTGGCGGTTTAAGTTTGTGCTTCCAAATGCAAACGGATGTATCTTCGCCAATAATTGTCAGAAGTTAGAATTTCTTTCAACATTATGAAGCCCTTTTTATATATTTTGACTCTGCATCAAAAGCTGAAAATATGTAGTCTCGAAGTCATTTCGAGAAATTGACGTTTTAAGTTTCTGTTTCCAAATTCAAACGGATGTATCTTCGCCAATAATTGTCAGAAGTTAGAATTTCTTTCAACATTATGAACCCCTTTTTATATATTTTGATTCTGCATCAAAAGCTGAAAATATGTAGTCTCGAAGTCATTTCGAGATATTGGCGTTTTAAGTTTATTTTCCCAAATTCAAACGGATGTATCTTCGCCAATAATTGTCAGAAGTCAGAATTTCTTTCAACATTATGAAGCCCTTTTTATATATTTTGACTCTGCATCAAAAGCTGAAAATATGTAGTCGCGAAGTCATTTCGAGAAATTGACGTTTTAAGTTTATTTTCCCAAATTCAAACGGATGTATCTTCGCCAATAATTGTCAGAAGTCAGAATTTCTTTCAACATTATGAAGCCCTTTTTATATATTTTGACTCTGCATCAAAAGCTGAAAATATGTAGTCGCGAAGTCATTTCGAGAAATTGACGTTTTAAGTTTATTTTCCCAAATTCAAACGGATGTATCTTCGCCAATAATTGTCAGAAGTCAGAATTTCTTTCAACATTATGAAGCCCTTTTTATATATTTTGACTATGCATCGAAAGCTGAAAATATGTAGTCTCGAAGTCATTTCGAGAAATTGACGTTTTAAGTTTCTGTTTCCAAATTCAAACGGATGTATCTTCGCCAATAATTGTCAGAAGTTAGAATTTCTTTCAACATTATGAAGCCCTTTTTATATATTTTGACTCTGCATAAAAGCTGAAAATATGTAGTCTCGAAGTCATTTCGAGAATTGACGTTTTAAGTTTCTGTTTCCAAATTCAAACGGATGTATCTTCGCCAATAATTGTCAGAAGTTAGAATTTCTTTCAACATTATGAAGCCCTTTTTATATATTTTGACTATGCATCAAAAGCTGAAAATATGTAGTCTCGAAGTCATTTCGAGAAATTGACGTTTTAAGTTTCTGTTTCCAAATTCAAACGGATGTATCTTCGCCAATAATTGTCAGAAGTTAGAATTTCTTTCAACATTATGAACCCCTTTTTATATATTTTGATTCTGCATCAAAAGCTGAAAATATGTAGTCTCGAAGTCATTTCGAGATATTGGCGGTTTAAGTTTCTGTTTCCAAATTCAAACGGATGTATCTTCGCCAATAATTGTCAGAAGTTAGAATTTCTTTCAACATTATGAAGCCCTTTTTATATATTTTGACTCTGCATCAAAAGCTGAAAATATGTAGTCTCGAAGTCATTTCGAGAAATTGACGTTTTAAGTTTCTGTTTCCAAATTCAAACGGATGTATCTTCGCCAATAATTGTCAGAAGTTAGAATTTCTTTCAACATTATGAACCCCTTTTTATATATTTTGATTCTGCATCAAAAGCTGAAAATATGTAGTCTCGAAGTCATTTCGAGATATTGGCGGTTTAAGTTTCTGTTTCCAAATTCAAACGGATGTATCTTCGCCAATAATTGTCAGAAGTTAGAATTTCTTTCAACATTATGAAGCCCTTTTTATATATTTTGATTCTGCATCAAAAGCTGAAAATATGTAGTCTCGAAGTCATTTCGAGAAATTGACGTTTTAAGTTTCTGTTTCCAAATTCAAACGGATGTATCTTCGCCAATAATTGTCAGAAGTTAGAATTTCTTTCAACATTATGAAGCCCTTTTTATATATTTTGACTCTGCATCAAAAGCTGAAAATATGTAGTCTCGAAGTCATTTCAAGAAATTGACGTTTTAAGTTTCTGTTTCCAAATTCAAATGGATGTATCTTCGCCAATAATTGTCAGAAGTTAGAATTTCTTAAATTATGACTTTTTTTATATATTTTGATTTGATTTCAACATTATGAAGCCCTTTTTATATATTTTGATTCTGCATCAAAAGCTGAAAATATGTAGTCTCGAAGTCATTTCGAGAAATTGACGTTTTAAGTTTCTGTTTCCAAATTCAAACGGATGTATCTTCGCCAATAATTGTCAGAAGTTAGAATTTCTTTCAACATTATGAAGCCCTTTTTATATATTTTGACTCTGCATCAAAAGCTGAAAATATGTAGTCTCGAAGTCATTTCGAGAAATTGACGTTTTAAGTTTCTGTTTCCAAATTCAAACGGATGTATCTTCGCCAATAATTGTCAGAAGTTAGAATTTCTTTCAACATTATGAAGACATTTTTATATATTTGATTTGCATCAAAAAGCTGAAAATATGTAGTCTGTTTCCAAATTCAAACGGATGTATCTTCGCCAATAATTGTCAGAAGTTAGAATTTCTTTCAACATTAGGAGCCCTTTTTTATATATTTTTGACCCTGCATCAAAAGCTGAAAATATGTAGTCTCGAAGTCATTTCGAGAAATTGACGTTTTAAGTTTCTGTTTCCAAATTCAAACGGATGTATCTTCGCCAATAATTGTCAGAAGTTAGAATTTCTTTCAACATTATGAAGCCCTTTTTATATATTTTGACTCTGCATCAAAAGCTGAAAATATGTAGTCTCGAAGTCATTTCGAGAAATTGACGTTTTAAGTTTCTGTTTCCAAATTCAAACGGATGTATCTTCGCCAATAATTGTCAGAAGTTAGAATTTCTTTCAACATTATGAAGCCCTTTTTATATATTTTGACTCTGCATCAAAAGCTGAAAATATGTAGTCTCGAAGTCATTTCGAGAAATTGACGTTTTAAGTTTCTGTTTCCAAATTCAAACGGATGTATCTTCGCCAATAATTGTCAGAAGTTAGAATTTCTTTCAACATTATGAAGCCCTTTTTATATATTTTGACTCTGCATCAAAAGCTGAGAAAATATGTAGTCTCGAAGTCATTTCGAGAAATTGACGTTTTAAGTTTCTGTTTCCAAATTCAAACGGATGTATCTTCGCCAATAATTGTCAGAAGTTAGAATTTCTTTCAACATTATGAAGCCCTTTTTATATATTTTGACTCTGCATCAAAAGCTGAAAATATGTAGTCTCGAAGTCATTTCGAGAAATTGACGTTTTAAGTTTCTGTTTCCAAATTCAAACGGATGTATCTTCGCCAATAATTGTCAGAAGTTAGAATTTCTTTCAACATTATGAAGCCCTTTTTATATATTTTGACTCTGCATCAAAAGCTGAAAATATGTAGTCTCGAAGTCATTTCGAGAAATTGACGTTTTAAGTTTCTGTTTCCAAATTCAAACGGATGTATCTTCGCCAATAATTGTCAGAAGTTAGAATTTCTTTCAACATTATGAAGCCCTTTTTATATATTTTGACTCTGCATCAAAAGCTGAAAATATGTAGTCTCGAAGTCATTTCGAGAAATTGACGTTTTAAGTTTCTGTTTCCAAATTCAAACGGATGTATCTTCGCCAATAATTGTCAGAAGTTAGAATTTCTTTCAACATTATGAAGCCCTTTTTATATATTTTGACTCTGCATCAAAAGCTGAAAATATGTAGTCTCGAAGTCATTTCGAGAAATTGACGTTTTAAGTTTCTGTTTCCAAATTCAAACGGATGTATCTTCGCCAATAATTGTCAGAAGTTAGAATTTCTTTCAACATTATGAAGCCCTTTTTATATATTTTGACTCTGCATCAAAAGCTGAAAATATGTAGTCTCGAAGTCATTTCGAGAAATTGACGTTTTAAGTTTCTGTTTCCAAATTCAAACGGATGTATCTTCGCCAATAATTGTCAGAAGTTAGAATTTCTTTCAACATTATGAAGCCCTTTTTATATATTTTGACTCTGCATCAAAAGCTGAAAATATGTAGTCTCGAAGTCATTTCGAGAAATTGACGTTTTAAGTTTCTGTTTCCAAATTCAAACGGATGTATCTTCGCCAATAATTGTCAGAAGTTAGAATTTCTTTCAACATTATGAAGCCCTTTTTATATATTTTGACTCTGCATCAAAAGCTGAAAATATGTAGTCTCGAAGTCATTTCGAGAAATTGACGTTTTAAGTTTCTGTTTCCAAATTCAAACGGATGTATCTTCGCCAATAATTGTCAGAAGTTAGAATTTCTTTCAACATTATGAAGCCCTTTTTATATATTTTGACTCTGCATCAAAAGCTGAAAATATGTAGTCTCGAAGTCATTTCGAGAAATTGACGTTTTAAGTTTCTGTTTCCAAATTCAAACGGATGTATCTTCGCCAATAATTGTCAGAAGTTAGAATTTCTTTCAACATTATGAAGCCCTTTTTATATATTTTGACTCTGCATCAAAAGCTGAAAATATGTAGTCTCGAAGTCATTTCGAGAAATTGACGTTTTAAGTTTCTGTTTCCAAATTCAAACGGATGTATCTTCGCCAATAATTGTCAGAAGTTAGAATTTCTTTCAACATTATGAAGCCCTTTTTATATATTTTGATTCTGCATCAAAAGCTGAAAATATGTAGTCTCGAAGTCATTTCGAGAAATTGACGTTTTAAGTTTCTGTTTCCAAATTCAAACGGATGTATCTTCGCCAATAATTGTCAGAAGTTAGAATTTCTTTCAACATTATGAAGCCCTTTTTATATATTTTGACTCTGCATCAAAAGCTGAAAATATGTAGTCTCGAAGTCATTTCGAGAAATTGACGTTTTAAGTTTCTGTTTCCAAATTCAAACGGATGTATCTTCGCCAATAATTGTCAGAAGTTAGAATTTCTTTCAACATTATGAAGCCCTTTTTATATATTTTGACTCTGCATCAAAAGCTGAAAATATGTAGTCTCGAAGTCATTTCGAGAAATTGACGTTTTAAGTTTCTGTTTCCAAATTCAAACGGATGTATCTTCGCCAATAATTGTCAGAAGTTAGAATTTCTTTCAACATTATGAAGCCCTTTTTATATATTTTGACTCTGCATCAAAAGCTGAAAATATGTAGTCTCGAAGTCATTTCGAGAAATTGACGTTTTAAGTTTCTGTTTCCAAATTCAAACGGATGTATCTTCGCCAATAATTGTCAGAAGTTAGAATTTCTTTCAACATTATGAAGCCCTTTTTATATATTTTGACTCTGCATCAAAAGCTGAAAATATGTAGTCTCGAAGTCATTTCGAGAAATTGACGTTTTAAGTTTCTGTTTCCAAATTCAAACGGATGTATCTTCGCCAATAATTGTCAGAAGTTAGAATTTCTTTCAACATTATGAAGCCCTTTTTATATATTTTGACTCTGCATCAAAAGCTGAAAATATGTAGTCTCGAAGTCATTTCGAGAAATTGACGTTTTAAGTTTCTGTTTCCAAATTCAAACGGATGTATCTTCGCCAATAATTGTCAGAAGTTAGAATTTCTTTCAACATTATGAAGCCCTTTTTATATATTTTGATTCTGCATCAAAAGCTGAAAATATGTAGTCTCGAAGTCATTTCGAGAAATTGACGTTTTAAGTTTCTGTTTCCAAATTCAAACGGATGTATCTTCGCCAATAATTGTCAGAAGTTAGAATTTCTTTCAACATTATGAAGCCCTTTTTATATATTTTGACTCTGCATCAAAAGCTGAAAATATGTAGTCTCGAAGTCATTTCGAGAAATTGACGTTTTAAGTTTCTGTTTCCAAATTCAAACGGATGTATCTTCGCCAATAATTGTCAGAAGTTAGAATTTCTTTCAACATTATGAAGCCCTTTTTATATATTTTGACTCTGCATCAAAAGCTGAAAATATGTAGTCTCGAAGTCATTTCGAGAAATTGACGTTTTAAGTTTCTGTTTCCAAATTCAAACGGATGTATCTTCGCCAATAATTGTCAGAAGTTAGAATTTCTTTCAACATTATGAAGCCCTTTTTATATATTTTGATTCTGCATCAAAAGCTGAAAATATGTAGTCTCGAAGTCATTTCGAGAAATTGACGTTTTAAGTTTCTGTTTCCAAATTCAAACGGATGTATCTTCGCCAATAATTGTCAGAAGTTAGAATTTCTTTCAACATTATGAAGCCCTTTTTATATATTTTGATTCTGCATCAAAAGCTGAAAATATGTAGTCTCGAAGTCATTTCGAGAAATTGACGTTTTAAGTTTCTGTTTCCAAATTCAAACGGATGTATCTTCGCCAATAATTGTCAGAAGTTAGAATTTCTTTCAACATTATGAAGCCCTTTTTATATATTTTGATTCTGCATCAAAAGCTGAAAATATGTAGTCTCGAAGTCATTTCGAGAAATTGACGTTTTAAGTTTCTGTTTCCAAATTCAAACGGATGTATCTTCGCCAATAATTGTCAGAAGTTAGAATTTCTTTCAACATTATGAAGCCCTTTTTATATATTTTGACTCTGCATCAAAAGCTGAAAATATGTAGTCTCGAAGTCATTTCGAGAAATTGACGTTTTAAGTTTCTGTTTCCAAATTCAAACGGATGTATCTTCGCCAATAATTGTCAGAAGTTAGAATTTCTTTCAACATTATGAAGCCCTTTTTATATATTTTGACTCTGCATCAAAAGCTGAAAATATGTAGTCTCGAAGTCATTTCGAGAAATTGACGTTTTAAGTTTCTGTTTCCAAATTCAAACGGATGTATCTTCGCCAATAATTGTCAGAAGTTAGAATTTCTTTCAACATTATGAAGCCCTTTTTATATATTTTGACTCTGCATCAAAAGCTGAAAATATGTAGTCTCGAAGTCATTTCGAGAAATTGACGTTTTAAGTTTCTGTTTCCAAATTCAAACGGATGTATCTTCGCCAATAATTGTCAGAAGTTAGAATTTCTTTCAACATTATGAAGCCCTTTTTATATATTTTGACTCTGCATCAAAAGCTGAAAATATGTAGTCTCGAAGTCATTTCGAGAAATTGACGTTTTAAGTTTCTGTTTCCAAATTCAAACGGATGTATCTTCGCCAATAATTGTCAGAAGTTAGAATTTCTTTCAACATTATGAAGCCCTTTTTATATATTTTGACTGTGCATCAAAAGCTGAAAATATGTAGTCTCGAAGTCATTTCGAGAAATTGACGTTTTAAGTTTCTGTTTCCAAATTCAAACGGATGTATCTTCGCCAATAATTGTCAGAAGTTAGAATTTCTTTCAACATTATGAAGCCCTTTTTTATATATTTTGACTCTGCATCAAAAGCTGAAAATATGTAGTCTCGAAGTCATTTCGAGAAATTGACGTTTTAAGTTTCTGTTTCCAAATTCAAACGGATGTATCTTCGCCAATAATTGTCAGAAGTTAGAATTTCTTTCAACATTATGAAGCCCTTTTTATATATTTTGACTCTGCTTCAAAAGCTGAAAATATGTAGTCTCGAAGTCATTTCGAGAAATTGACGTTTTAAGTTTCTGTTTCCAAATTCAAACGGATGTATCTTCGCCAATAATTGTCAGAAGTTAGAATTTCTTTCAACATTATGAAGCCCTTTTTATATATTTTGACTCTGCTTCAAAAGCTGAAAATATGTAGTCTCGAAGTCATTTCGAGAAATTGACGTTTTAAGTTTCTGTTTCCAAATTCAAACGGATGTATCTTCGCCAATAATTGTCAGAAGTTAGAATTTCTTTCAACATTATGAAGCCCTTTTTATATATTTTGACTCTGCATCAAAAGCTGAAAATATGTAGTCTCGAAGTCATTTCGAGAAATTGACGTTTTAAGTTTCTGTTTCCAAATTCAAACGGATGTATCTTCGCCAATAATTGTCAGAAGTTAGAATTTCTTTCAACATTATGAAGCCCTTTTTATATATTTTGACTCTGCATCAAAAGCTGAAAATATGTAGTCTCGAAGTCATTTCGAGAAATTGACGTTTTAAGTTTCTGTTTCCAAATTCAAACGGATGTATCTTCGCCAATAATTGTCAGAAGTCAGAATTTCTTTCAACATTATGAAGCCCTTTTTATATATTTTGACTCTGCATCAAAAGCTGAAAATATGTAGTCTCGAAGTCATTTCGAGAAATTGACGTTTTAAGTTTCTGTTTCCAAATTCAAACGGATGTATCTTCGCCAATAATTGTCAGAAGTTAGAATTTCTTTCAACATTATGAAGCCCTTTTTATATATTTTGATTCTGCATCAAAAGCTGAAAATATGTAGTCTCGAAGTCATTTCGAGAAATTGACGTTTTAAGTTTCTGTTTCCAAATTCAAACGGATGTATCTTCGCCAATAATTGTCAGAAGTTAGAATTTCTTTCAACATTATGAAGCCCTTTTTATATATTTTGACTCTGCATCAAAAGCTGAAAATATGTAGTCTCGAAGTCATTTCGAGAAATTGACGTTTTAAGTTTCTGTTTCCAAATTCAAACGGATGTATCTTCGCCAATAATTGTCAGAAGTTAGAATTTCTTTCAACATTATGAAGCCCTTTTTATATATTTTGATTCTGCATCAAAAGCTGAAAATATGTAGTCTCGAAGTCATTTCAGAAATTGACGTTTTAAGTTTCTGTTTCCAAATTCAAACGGATGTATCTTCGCCAATAATTGTCAGAAGTTAGAATTTCTTTCAACATTATGAAGCCCTTTTTATATATTTTGACTCTGCATCAAAAGCTGAAAATATGTAGTCTCGAAGTCATTTCGAGAAATTGACGTTTTAAGTTTCTGTTTCCAAATTCAAACGGATGTATCTTCGCCAATAATTGTCAGAAGTTAGAATTTCTTTCAACATTATGAAGCCCTTTTTATATATTTTGATTCTGCATCAAAAGCTGAAAATATGTAGTCTCGAAGTCATTTCGAGAAATTGACGTTTTAAGTTTCTGTTTCCAAATTCAAACGGATGTATCTTCGCCAATAATTGTCAGAAGTTAGAATTTCTTTCAACATTATGAAGCCCTTTTTATATATTTTGACTCTGCATCAAAAGCTGAAAATATGTAGTCTCGAAGTCATTTCGAGAAATTGACGTTTTAAGTTTCGGTTTCCAAATTCAAACGGATGTATCTTCGCCAATAATTGTCAGAAGTTAGAATTTCTTTCAACATTATGAAGCCCTTTTTATATATTTTGACTCTGCATCAAAAGCTGAAAATATGTAGTCTCAGAAGTCATTTCGAGAAATTGACGTTTTAAGTTTCTGTTTCCAAATTCAAACGGATGTATCTTCGCCAATAATTGTCAGAGGTTAGAATTTCTTTCACCATTATGAAGCCATTTTTATATATATTGACTCTGCATCAAAGGCTGAAAATATGTAGTCTCGAAGTCATTTCAAGAAATTGACGTTTTAAGTTTTCTGTTTCGAAATTCAAACGGATGTATCTTCGCCAATAATTGTCAGAAGTTAGAATTTCTTTCAACATTATGAACCCCTTTTCATATATATAGACTGTGCATCAAAAGCTGAAAATATGTAGTCTCGAAGTCATTTCGAGAAATTGACGTTTTAAGTTTCGGTTTCCAAACTCAAACCGGATGTATCTTCGCCAATAATTGTCAGCAGTTAGAATTTCTTTCAACATTATGAAGCCCTTTTTATATATTTTGACTCTGCATCAAAAGCTGAAAATATGTAGTCTCGAAGTCATTTCGAGAAATTGACGTTTTAAGTTTCGGTTTCCAAATTCAAACGGATGTATCTTCGCCAATAATTGTCAGAAGTTAGAATTTCTTTCAACATTATGAAGCCCTTTTTATATATTTTGACTCTGCATCAAAAGCTGAAAATATGTAGTCTCGAAGTGATTTCGAGAAATTGACGTTTTAAGTTTCGGTTTCCAAATTCAAACGGATGTATCTTCGCCAATAATTGTCAGAAGTTAGAATTTCTTTCAACATTATGAAGCCCTTTTTATATATTTTGACTCTGCATCAAAAGCTGAAAATATGTAGTCTCGAAGTCATTTCGAGAAATTGACGTTTTAAGTTTCGGTTTCCAAATTCAAACGGATGTATCTTCGCCAATAATTGTCAGAAGTTAGAATTTCTTTCAACATTATGAAGCCCTTTTTATATATTTTGATTCTGCATCAAAAGCTGAAAATATGTAGTCTCGAAGTCATTTCAAGAAATTGACGTTTTAAGTTTCTGTTTCCAAATTCAAACGGATGTATCTTCGCCAATAATTGTCAGAAGTTAGAATTTCTTTCAACATTATGAAGCCCTTTTTATATATTTTGTCTGTGCATCAAAAGCTGAAAATATGTAGTCTCGAAGTCATTTCGAGAAATCGACGTTTTAAGTTTCTGTTTCCAAATTCAAACGGATGTATCTTCGCCAATAAGAAGAAGTTAGAATTTCTTTCAACATTATGAAGCCCTTTTTATATATTTTGATTCTGCATCAAAAGCTGAAAATATGTAGTCTCGAAGTCATTTCGCGAAATTGACGTTTTAAGTTTCTGTTTCCAAATTCAAACGGATGTATCTTCGCCAATAATTGTCAGAAGTTAGAATTTCTTTCAACATTATGAAGCCTTTTTTATATATTTTGACTCTGCTTCAAAAGCTGAAAATATGTAGTCTCGAAGTCATTTCGAGAAATTGACGTTTTAAGTTTCTGTTTCCAAATTCAAACGGATGTATCTTCGCCAATAATTGTCAGAAGTTAGAATTTCTTTGCAACATTATGAACCCTTTTTATATATTTTGATTCTGCATGAAAAGCTGAAAATATGTAATCTCGAAGTCATTTCGAGATATTGGCGTTTTAAGTTCATTTTCCCAAATTCAAACGGATGTATCTTCGCCAATAATTGTCAGAAGTCAGAAATTCTTTCAACATTATGAAACCCTTTTTATATATTTTGACTCTGCATCAAAAGCTGAAAATATGTAGTCGCGAAGTCATTTCGAGAAATTGACGGTTTAAGTTTCTGTTTCCAAATTCAAACGGATGTATCTTCGCCAATAATTGTCAGAAGTTAGAATTTCTTTCAACATTATGAAGCCCTTTTTATATATTTTGACTATGCATCAAAAGCTGAAAATATGTAGTCTCGAAGTCATTTCGAGAAATTGACGTTTTAAGTTTCTGTTTCCAAATTCAAACGGATGTATCTTCGCCAATAATTGTCAGAAGTTAGAATTTCTTTCAACATTATGAAGCCCTTTTTATATATTTTGACTCTGCATAAAAAGCTGAAAATATGTAGTCTCGAAGTCATTTCGAGAAATTGACGTTTTAAGTTTCGGTTTCCAAATTCAAACGGATGTATCTTCGCCAATAATTGTCAGAAGTTAGAATTTCTTTCAACATTATGAAGCCCTTTTATATATTTTGATTCTGCATCAAAAGCTGAAAATATGTAGTCTCGAAGTCATTTCGAGATATTGGCGTTTTAAGTTTATTTTCCCAAATTCAAACGGATGTATCTTCGCCAATAATTGTCAGAAGTTAGAATTTCTTTCAACATTATGAAGCCCTTTTTATATATTTTGACTCTGCATCAAAAGCTGAAAATATGTAGTCTCGAAGTCATTTCGAGAAATTGACGTTTTAAGTTTCTGTTTCCAAATTCAAACGGATGTATCTTCGCCAATAATTGTCAGAAGTTAGAATTTCTTTCAACATTATGAAGCCTTTTTCATATATTTTGACTCTGCTTCAAAAGCTGAAAATATGTAGTCTCGAAGTCATTTCGAGAAATTGACGTTTTAAGTTTCTGTTTCCAAATTCAAACGGATGTATCTTCGCCAATAATTGTCAGAAGTTAGAATTTCTAGCAACATTATGAACCCCTTTTTATATATTTTGATTCTGCATCAAAAGCTGAAAATATGTAGTCTCGAAGTCATTTCGAGATATTGGCGTTTTAAGTTTATTTTCCCAAATTCAAACGGATGTATCTTCGCCAATAATTGTCAGAAGTTAGAATTTCTTTCAACATTATGAAGCCCTTTTTATATATTTTGACTCTGCATCAAAAGCTGAAAATATGTAGTCGCGAAGTCATTTCGAGAAATTGACGTTTTAAGTTTCTGTTTCCAAATTCAAATGGATGTATCTTCGCCAATAATTGTCAGAAGTTAGAATTTCTTTCAACATTATGAAGCCCTTTTTATATATTTTGACAGTGCATCAAAAGCTGAAAATATGTGGTCTCGAAGTCATTTCGAGAAATTGACGTTTTAAGTTTCGGTTTCCAAATTCAAACAGATGTATCTTCGCCAATAATTGTCAGAAGTTAGAATTTCTTTCAACATTATGAAGCCCTTTTTATATATTTTGACTCTGCATCAAAAGCTGAAAATATGTAGTCGCGAAGTCATTTCGAGAAATTGACGGTTTAAGTTTCTGTTTCCAAATTCAAACGGATGTATCTTCGCCAATAATTGTCAGAAGTTAGAATTTCTTTCAACATTATGAAGCCCTTTTTATATATTTTGACTCTGCATCAAAAGCTGAAAATATGTAGTCTCGAAGTCATTTCGAGATATTGGCGTTTTAAGTTTCTGTTTCCAAATTCAAACGGATGTATCTTCGCCAATAATTGTCAGAAGTTAGAATTTCTTTCAACATTATGAAACCCTTTTTATATATTTTGACTATGCATCAAAAGCTGAAAATATGTAGTCTCGAAGTCATTTCGAGAAATTGACGTTTTAAGTTTCTGTTTCCAAATTCAAACGGATGTATCTTCGCCAATAATTGTCAGAAGTTAGAATTTCTTTCAACATTATGAAACCCTTTTTATATATTTTGACTATGCATCAAAAGCTGAAAATATGTAGTCTCGAAGTCATTTCGAGAAATTGACGTTTTAAGTTTCTGTTTCCAAATTCAAACGGATGTATCTTCGCCAATAATTGTCAGAAGTTAGAATTTCTTTCAACATTATGAAGCCCTTTTTATATATTTTGATTCTGCATCAAAAGCTGAAAATATGTAGTCTCGAAGTCATTTTGAGAAATTGACGTTTTAAGTTTCTGCTTCCAAATTCAAACGGATGTATCTTCGCCAATAATTGTCAGAAGTTAGAATTTCTTTCAACATTATGAAGCCCTTTTTATATATTTTGACTGTGCATCAAAAGCTGAAAATATGTAGTCTCGAAGTCATTTCGAGAAATTGACGTTTTAAGTTTCTGTTTCCAAATTCAAACGGATGTATCTTCGCCAATAATTGTCAGAAGTTAGAATTTCTTTCAACATTATGAAGCCTTTTTTATATATTTTGACTCTGCATCAAAAGCTGAAAATATGTAGTCTCGAAGTCATTTCGAGAAATTGACGTTTTAAGTTTCTGTTTCCAAATTCAAAGGGATGTATCTTCGCCAATAATTGTCAAAAGTTAGAATTTCTTGCAACATTATGAACCTTTTTTATATATTTTGATTCTGCATCAAAAGCTGAAAATATGTAGTCTCGAAGTCATTTCGAGATATTGGCGTTTTAAGTTTATTTTCCCAAATTCAAACGGATGTATCTTCGCCAATAATTGTCAGAAGTCAGAATTTCTTTCAACATTATGAAGCCCTTTTTATATATTTTGACTCTGCATCAAAAGCTGAAAATATGTAGTCGCGAAGTCATTTCGAGAAATTGACGGTTTAAGTTTCTGTTTCCAAATTCAAACGGATGTATCTTCGCCAATAATTGTCAGAAGTTAGAATTTCTTTCAACATTATGAAGCCCTTTTTATATATTTTGACTATGCATCAAAAGCTGAAAATATGTAGTCTCGAAGTCATTTCGAGAAATTGACGTTTTAAGTTTCTGTTTCCAAATTCAAACGGATGTATCTTCGCCAATAATTGTCAGAAGTTAGAATTTCTTTCAACATTATGAAGCCCTTTTTATATATTTTGACTATGCATCAAAAGCTGAAAATATGTAGTCTCGAAGTCATTTCGAGATATTGGCGTTTTAAGTTTATTTTCCCAAATTCAAACGGATGTATCTTCGCCAATAATTGTCAGAAGTCATAATTTCTTTCAACATTATGAAGCCCTTTTTATATATTTTTATTCTGCATCAAAAGCTGAAAATATGTAGTCGCGAAGTCATTTCGAGAAATTGACGGTTTAAGTTTCTGTTTCCAAATTCAAACGGATGTATCTTCGCCAATAATTGTCAGAAGTTAGAATTTCTTTCAACATTATGAACCCCTTTTTATATATTTTGATTCTGCACGAAAAGCTGAAAATATGTAGTCTCGAAGTCATTTCGAGATATTGGCGTTTTAAGTTTCTGCTTCCAAATTCAAACGGATGTATCTTCGCCAATAATTGTCAGAAGTTAGAATTTCTTTCAACATTATGAAGCCCTTTTTATATATTTTGACTCTGCATAAAAAGCTGAAAATATGTAGTCTCGAAGTCATTTCGAGAAAATGACGTTTTAAGTTTCTGCTTCCAAATTCAAACGGATGTATCTTCGCCAATAATTGTCAGAAATTAGAATTTCTTTCAACATTATGAAGCCCTTTTTATATATTTTGACTGTGCATCAAAAGCTGAAAATATGTAGTCTCGAAGACATTTCGAGAAATTGACGTTTTAAGTTTCTGTTTCCAAATTCAAACGGATGTATCTTCGCCAATAATTGTCAGAAGTTAGAATTTCTTGCAACATTATGAACCCCTTTTTATATATTTTGATTCTGCATGAAAAGCTGAAAATATGTAGTCTCGAAGTCATTTCGAGATATTGGCGTTTTAAGTTTCTGCTTCCAAATTCAAACGGATGTATCTTCGCCAATAATTGTCAGAAGTTAGAATTTCTTTCAACATTATGAAACCCTTTTTATATATTTTGACTCTGCATCAAAAGCTGAAAATATGTAGTCTCGAAGTCATTTCGAGAAATTGACGTTTTAAGTTTCTGTTTCCAAATTCAAACGGATGTATCTTCGCCAATAATTGTCAGAAGTTAGAATATCTTTCAACATTATTAAGCCCTTTTTATATATTTTGACTCTGCATCAACAGCAGAAAATATGTAGTCTCGAAGTCATTTCGAGAAATTGACGTTTTAAGTTTCGGTTTCCAAATTCAAACGGATGTATCTTCGCCAATAAGAAGAAGTTAGAATTTCTTTCAACATTATGAAGCCCTTTTTATATATTTTGACTCTGCATCAAAAGCTGAAAATATGTAGTCGCGAAGTCATTTCGAGAAATTGACGTTTTAAGTTTCTGTTTCCAAATTCAAACGGATGTATCTTCGCCAATAAATGTCAGAAGTTAGAATTTCTTGCAACATTATGAAGCCCTTTTTATATATTTTGACTCTGCATCAAAAGCTGAAAATATGTAGTCGCGAAGTCATTTCGAGAAATTGACGTTTTAAGTTTCGGTTTCCAAATTCAAACGGATGTATCTTCGCCAATAATTGTCAGAAGTTAGAATTTCTTTCAACATTATGAAGCCCTTTTTATATATTTTGACTCTGCATCAAAAGCTGAAAATATGTAGTCTCGAAGTCATTTCGAGAAATTGACGGTTTAAGTTTCTGTTTCCAAATTCAAACGGATGTATCTTCGCCAATAATTGTCAGAAGTTAGAATTTCTTGCAACATTATGAAGCCCTTTTTATATATTTTGACTATGCATCAAAAGCTGAAAATATGTAGTCTCGAAGTCATTTCGAGATATTGGCGTTTTAAGTTTCTGTTTCCAAATTCAAACGGATGTATCTTCGCCAATAATTGTCAGAAGTTAGAATTTCTTTCAACATTATGAAACCCTTTTTATATATTTTGACTATGCATCAAAAGCTGAAAATATGTAGTCTCGAAGTCATTTCGAGAAATTGACGTTTTAAGTTTCTGTTTCCAAATTCAAACGGATGTATCTTCGCCAATAATTGTCAGAAGTTAGAATTTCTTTCAACATTATGAAACCCTTTTTATATATTTTGACTATGCATCAAAAGCTGAAAATATGTAGTCTCGAAGTCATTTCGAGAAATTGACGTTTTAAGTTTCTGTTTCCAAATTCAAACGGATGTATCTTCGCCAATAATTGTCAGAAGTTAGAATTTCTTTCAACATTATGAAGCCCTTTTTATATATTTTGATTCTGCATCAAAAGCTGAAAATATGTAGTCTCGAAGTCATTTTGAGAAATTGACGTTTTAAGTTTCTGCTTCCAAATTCAAACGGATGTATCTTCGCCAATAATTGTCAGAAGTTAGAATTTCTTTCAACATTATGAAGCCTTTTTTATATATTTTGACTCTGCTTCAAAAGCTGAAAATATGTAGTCTCGAAGTCATTTCGAGAAATTGACGTTTTAAGTTTCTGTTTCCAAATTCAAACGGATGTATCTTCGCCAATAATTGTCAAAAGTTAGAATTTCTTGCAACATTATGAACCTTTTTTTATATATTTTGATTCTGCATCAAAAGCTGAAAATATGTAGTCTCGAAGTCATTTCGAGATATTGGCGTTTTAAGTTTATTTTCCCAAATTCAAACGGATGTATCTTCGCCAATAATTGTCAGAAGTCAGAATTTCTTTCAACATTATGAAGCCCTTTTTATATATTTTGACTCTGCATCAAAAGCTGAAAATATGTAGTCGCGAAGTCATTTCGAGAAATTGACGGTTTAAGTTTCTGTTTCCAAATTCAAACGGATGTATCTTCGCCAATAATTGTCAGAAGTTAGAATTTCTTTCAACATTATGAAGCCCTTTTTATATATTTTGACTATGCATCAAAAGCTGAAAATATGTAGTCTCGAAGTCATTTCGAGAAATTGACGTTTTAAGTTTCTGTTTCCAAATTCAAACGGATGTATCTTCGCCAATAATTGTCAGAAGTTAGAATTTCTTTCAACATTATGAAGCCCTTTTTATATATTTTGACTATGCATCAAAAGCTGAAAATATGTAGTCTCGAAGTCATTTCGAGATATTGGCGTTTTAAGTTTATTTTCCCAAATTCAAACGGATGTATCTTCGCCAATAATTGTCAGAAGTCATAATTTCTTTCAACATTATGAAGCCCTTTTTATATATTTTTATTCTGCATCAAAAGCTGAAAATATGTAGTCGCGAAGTCATTTCGAGAAATTGACGGTTTAAGTTTCTGTTTCCAAATTCAAACGGATGTATCTTCGCCAATAATTGTCAGAAGTTAGAATTTCTTTCAACATTATGAACCCCTTTTTATATATTTTGATTCTGCACGAAAAGCTGAAAATATGTAGTCTCGAAGTCATTTCGAGATATTGGCGTTTTAAGTTTCTGCTTCCAAATTCAAACGGATGTATCTTCGCCAATAATTGTCAGAAGTTAGAATTTCTTTCAACATTATGAAGCCCTTTTTATATATTTTGACTCTGCATAAAAAGCTGAAAATATGTAGTCTCGAAGTCATTTCGAGAAAATGACGTTTTAAGTTTCTGTTTCCAAATTCAAACGGATGTATCTTCGCCAATAATTGTCAGAAGTTAGAATTTCTTTCAACATTATGAAGCCCTTTTTATATATTTTGACTGTGCATCAAAAGCTGAAAATATGTAGTCTCGAAGACATTTCGAGAAATTGACGTTTTAAGTTTCTGTTTCCAAATTCAAACGGATGTATCTTCGCCAATAATTGTCAGAAGTTAGAATTTCTTGCAACATTATGAACCCCTTTTTATATATTTTGATTCTGCATCAAAAGCTGAAAATATGTAGTCTCGAAGTCATTTCGAGATATTGGCGTTTTAAGTTTCTGTTTCCAAATTCAAACGGATGTATCTTCGCCAATAATTGTCAGAAGTTAGAATTTCTTTCAACATTATGAAACCCTTTTTATATATTTTGACTCTGCATAAAAAGCTGAAAATATGTAGTCTCGAAGTCATTTCGAGAAATTGACGTTTTAAGTTTCTGTTTCCAAATTCAAACGGATGTATCTTCGCCAATAATTGTCAGAAGTTAGAATTTCTTTCAACATTATGAAGCCCTTTTTATATATTTTGACTCTGCATCAAAAGCTGAAAATATGTAGTCGCGAAGTCATTTCGAGAAATTGACGTTTTAAGTTTCGGTTTCCAAATTCAAACGGATGTATCTTCGCCAATAAGTGTTAGAAGTCAGAATTTCTTTCAACATTATGAAGCCCTTTTTATATATTTTGACTATGCATCAAAAGCTGAAAATATGTAGTCTCGAAGTCATTTCGAGAAATTGACGTTTTAAGTTTCTGTTTCCAAATTCAAACGGATGTATATTCGCCAATAATTGTCAGAAAATATAATTTCTTTCAACATTATGAAGCCCTTTTTATATATTTTGATTCTGCATCAAAAGCTGAAAATATGTAGTCTCGAAGTCATTTCGAGAAATTGACGTTTTAAGTTTCTGTTTCCAAATTCAAACGGATGTATCTTCGCCAATAATTGTCAGAAGTTAGAATTTCTTTCAACATTATGAAGCCCTTTTTATATATTTTGATTCTGCATCAAAAGCTGAAAATATGTAGTCTCGAAGTCAGTTCGAGAAATTGACGTTTTAAGTTTCTGCTTCCAAATTCAAACGGATGTATCTTCGCCAATAATTGTCAGAAGTTAGAATTTCTTTCAACATTATGAAGCCCTTTTTATATATTTTGACTGTGCATCAAAAGCTGAAAATATGTAGTCTCGAAGTCATTTCGAGAAATTGACGTTTTAAGTTTCTGTTTCCAAATTCAAACGGATGTATCTTCGCCAATAATTGTCAGAAGTTAGAATTTCTTTCAACATTATGAAGCCTTTTTTATATATTTTGACTCTGCATCAAAAGCTGAAAATATGTAGTCTCGAAGTCATTTCGAGAAATTGACGTTTTAAGTTTCTGTTTCCAAATTCAAACGGATGTATCTTCGCCAATAATTGTCAAAAGTTAGAATTTCTTGCAACATTATGAACCTTTTTTTATATATTTTGATTCTGCATCAAAAGCTGAAAATATGTAGTCTCGAAGTCATTTCGAGATATTGGCGTTTTAAGTTTATTTTCCCAAATTCAAACGGATGTATCGTCGCCAATAATTGTCAGAAGTCAGAATTTCTTTCAACATTATGAAGCCTTTTTTATATATTTTGACTCTGCTTCAAAAGCTGAAAATATGTAGTCTCGAAGTCATTTCGAGAAATTGACGGTTTAAGTTTCTGTTTCCAAATTCAAACGGATGTATCTTCGCCAATAATTGTCAGAAGTTAGAATTTCTTGCAACATTATGAAGCCCTTTTTATATATTTTGACAGTGCATCAAAAGCTGAAAATATGTAGTCTCGAAGTCATTTCGAGAAATTGACGTTTTAAGTTTCTGTTTCCAAATTCAAACGGATGTATCTTCGCCAATAATTGTCAGAAGTTAGAATTTCTTTCAACATTATGAAGCCCTTTTTATATATTTTGACTCTGCATCAAAAGCTGAAAATATGTAGTCTCGAAGTCATTTCGAGAAATTGACGGTTTAAGTTTCTGTTTCCAAATTCAAACGGATGTATCTTCGCCAATAATTGTCAGAAGTTAGAATTTCTTGCAACATTATGAAGCCCTTTTTATATATTTTGACTATGCATCAAAAGCTGAAAATATGTAGTCTCGAAGTCATTTCGAGATATTGGCGTTTTAAGTTTCTGTTTCCAAATTCAAACGGATGTATCTTCGCCAATAATTGTCAGAAGTTAGAATTTCTTTCAACATTATGAAACCCTTTTTATATATTTTGACTATGCATCAAAAGCTGAAAATATGTAGTCTCGAAGTCATTTCGAGAAATTGACGTTTTAAGTTTCTGTTTCCAAATTCAAACGGATGTATCTTCGCCAATAATTGTCAGAAGTTAGAATTTCTTTCAACATTATGAAACCCTTTTTATATATTTTGACTATGCATCAAAAGCTGAAAATATGTAGTCTCGAAGTCATTTCGAGAAATTGACGTTTTAAGTTTCTGTTTCCAAATTCAAACGGATGTATCTTCGCCAATAATTGTCAGAAGTTAGAATTTCTTTCAACATTATGAAGCCCTTTTTATATATTTTGACTCTGCATCAAAAGCTGAAAATATGTAGTCTCGAAGTCATTTTGAGAAATTGACGTTTTAAGTTTCTGCTTCCAAATTCAAACGGATGTATCTTCGCCAATAATTGTCAGAAGTTAGAATTTCTTTCAACATTATGAAGCCCTTTTTATATATTTTGACTGTGCATCAAAAGCTGAAAATATGTAGTCTCGAAGTCATTTCGAGAAATTGACGTTTTAAGTTTCTGTTTCCAAATTCAAACGGATGTATCTTCGCCAATAATTGTCAGAAGTTAGAATTTCTTTCAACATTATGAAGCCTTTTTTATATATTTTGACTCTGCATCAAAAGCTGAAAATATGTAGTCTCGAAGTCATTTCGAGAAATTGACGTTTTAAGTTTCTGTTTCCAAATTCAAACGGATGTATCTTCGCCAATAATTGTCAAAAGTTAGAATTTCTTGCAACATTATGAACCTTTTTTTTATATATTTTGATTCTGCATCAAAAGCTGAAAATATGTAGTCTCGAAGTCATTTCGAGATATTGGCGTTTTAAGTTTATTTTCCCAAATTCAAACGGATGTATCTTCGCCAATAATTGTCAGAAGTCAGAATTTCTTTCAACATTATGAAGCCCTTTTTATATATTTTGACTCTGCATCAAAAGCTGAAAATATGTAGTCGCGAAGTCATTTCGAGAAATTGACGGTTTAAGTTTCTGTTTCCAAATTCAAACGGATGTATCTTCGCCAATAATTGTCAGAAGTTAGAATTTCTTTCAACATTATGAAGCCCTTTTTATATATTTTGACTATGCATCAAAAGCTGAAAATATGTAGTCTCGAAGTCATTTCGAGAAATTGACGTTTTAAGTTTCTGTTTCCAAATTCAAACGGATGTATCTTCGCCAATAATTGTCAGAAGTTAGAATTTCTTTCAACATTATGAAGCCCTTTTTATATATTTTGACTATGCATCAAAAGCTGAAAATATGTAGTCTCGAAGTCATTTCGAGATATTGGCGTTTTAAGTTTATTTTCCCAAATTCAAACGGATGTATCTTCGCCAATAATTGTCAGAAGTCATAATTTCTTTCAACATTATGAAGCCCTTTTTATATATTTTTATTCTGCATCAAAAGCTGAAAATATGTAGTCGCGAAGTCATTTCGAGAAATTGACGGTTTAAGTTTCTGTCTCCAAATTCAAACGGATGTATCTTCGCCAATAATTGTCAGAAGTTAGAATTTCTTTCAACATTATGAACCCCTTTTTATATATTTTGATTCTGCACGAAAAGCTGAAAATATGTAGTCTCGAAGTCATTTCGAGATATTGGCGTTTTAAGTTTCTGCTTCCAAATTCAAACGGATGTATCTTCGCCAATAATTGTCAGAAGTTAGAATTTCTTTCAACATTATGAAGCCCTTTTTATATATTTTGACTCTGCATAAAAAGCTGAAAATATGTAGTCTCGAAGTCATTTCGAGAAAATGACGTTTTAAGTTTCTGCTTCCAAATTCAAACGGATGTATCTTCGCCAATAATTGTCAGAAGTTAGAATTTCTTTCAACATTATGAAGCCCTTTTTATATATTTTGACTGTGCATCAAAAGCTGAAAATATGTAGTCTCGAAGACATTTCGAGAAATTGACGTTTTAAGTTTCTGTTTCCAAATTCAAACGGATGTATCTTCGCCAATAATTGTCAGAAGTTAGAATTTCTTGCAACATTATGAACCCCTTTTTATATATTTTGATTCTGCATGAAAAGCTGAAAATATGTAGTCTCGAAGTCATTTCGAGATATTGGCGTTTTAAGTTTCTGCTTCCAAATTCAAACGGATGTATCTTCGCCAATAATTGTCAGAAGTTAGAATTTCTTTCAACATTATGAAACCCTTTTTATATATTTTGACTCTGCATAAAAAGCTGAAAATATGTAGTCTCGAAGTCATTTCGAGAAATTGACGTTTTAAGTTTCTGTTTCCAAATTCAAACGGATGTATCTTCGCCAATAATTGTCAGAAGTTAGAATTTCTTTCAACATTATTAAGCCCTTTTTATATATTTTGACTCTGCATCAAAAGCTGAAAATATGTAGTCTCGAAGTCATTTCGAGAAATTTACGTTTTAAGTTTCGGTTTCCAAATTCAAACGGATGTATCTTCGCCAATAAGAAGAAGTTAGAATTTCTTTCAACATTATGAAACCCTTTTTATATATTTTGACTATGCATCAAAAGCTGAAAATATGTAGTCTCGAAGTCATTTCGAGAAATTGACGGTTTAAGTTTCTGTTTCCAAATTCAAACGGATGTATCTTCGCCAATAATTGTCAGAAGTTAGAATTTCTTTCAACATTATGAAACCCTTTTTATATATTTTGACTATGCATCAAAAGCTGAAAATATGTAGTCTCGAAGTCATTTCGAGAAATTGACGTTTTAAGTTTCTGTTTCCAAATTCAAACGGATGTATCTTCGCCAATAATTGTCAGAAGTTAGAATTTCTTTCAACATTATGAAGCCCTTTTTATATATTTTGATTCTGCATCAAAAGCTGAAAATATGTAGTCTCGAAGTCATTTTGAGAAATTGACGTTTTAAGTTTCTGTTTCCAAATTCAAACGGATGTATCTTCGCCAATAATTGTCAGAAGTTAGAATTTCTTTCAACATTATGAAGCCCTTTTTATATATTTTGACTGTGCATCAAAAGCTGAAAATATGTAGTCTCGAAGTCATTTCGAGAAATTGACGTTTTAAGTTTCTGTTTCCAAATTCAAACGGATGTATCTTCGCCAATAATTGTCAGAAGTTAGAATTTCTTTCAACATTATGAAGCCTTTTTATATATTTTGACTCTGCTTCAAAAGCTGAAAATATGTAGTCTCGAAGTCATTTCGAGAAATTGACGTTTTAAGTTTCTGTTTCCAAATTCAAACGGATGTATCTTCGCCAATAATTGTCAAAAGTTAGAATTTCTTGCAACATTATGAACCTTTTTTTATATATTTTGATTCTGCATCAAAAGCTGAAAATATGTAGTCTCGAAGTCATTTCGAGATATTGGCGTTTTAAGTTTATTTTCCCAAATTCAAACGGATGTATCTTCGCCAATAATTGTCAGAAGTCAGAATTTCTTTCAACATTATGAAGCCCTTTTTATATATTTTGACTCTGCATCAAAAGCTGAAAATATGTAGTCTCGAAGTCATTTCGAGAAATTGACGGTTTAAGTTTCTGTTTCCAAATTCAAACGGATGTATCTTCGCCAATAATTGTCAGAAGTTAGAATTTCTTTCAACATTATGAAGCCCTTTTTATATATTTTGACTATGCACCAAAAGCTGAAAATATGTAGTCTCGAAGTCATTTCGAGATATTGGCGTTTTAAGTTTATTTTCCCAAATTCAAACGGATGTATCTTCGCCAATAATTGTCAGAAGTCATAATTTCTTTCAACATTATGAAGCCCTTTTTATATATTTTTATTCTGCATCAAAAGCTGAAAATATGTAGTCTTGAAGTCATTTCGAGAAATCGACGTTTTAAGTTTCTGTTTCCAAATTCAAACGGATGTATCTTCGCCAATAATTGTCAGAAGTTAGAATTTCTTTCAACATTATGAACCCCTTTTTATATATTTTGATTCTGCACGAAAAGCTGAAAATATGTAGTCTCGAAGTCATTTCGAGATATTGGCGTTTTAAGTTTCTGCTTCCAAATTCAAACGGATGTATCTTCGCCAATAATTGTCAGAAGTTAGAATTTCTTTCAACATTATGAAGCCCTTTTTATATATTTTGACTCTGCATAAAAAGCTGAAAATATGTAGTCTCGAAGTCATTTCGAGAAAATGACGTTTTAAGTTTCTGCTTCCAAATTCAAACGGATGTATCTTCGCCAATAATTGTCAGAAGTTAGAATTTCTTTCAACATTATGAAGCCCTTTTTATATATTTTGACTGTGCATCAAAAGCTGAAAATATGTAGTCTCGAAGACATTTCGAGAAATTGACGTTTTAAGTTTCTGTTTCCAAATTCAAACGGATGTATCTTCGCCAATAATTGTCAGAAGTTAGAATTTCTTGCAACATTATGAACCCCTTTTTATATATTTTGATTCTGCATGAAAAGCTGAAAATATGTAGTCTCGAAGTCATTTCGAGATATTGGCGTTTTAAGTTTCTGTTTCCAAATTCAAACGGATGTATCTTCGCCAATAATTGTCAGAAGTTAGAATTTCTTTCAACATTATGAAGCCCTTTTTATATATTTTGACTCTGCATAAAAAGCTGAAAATATGTAGTCTCGAAGTAAATTCGAGAAATTGACGTTTTAAGTTTCTGTTTCCAAATTCGAACGGATGTATTTTCGCCAAAATTTGTCCAAAGTCAGAATTTCTTTCAACATTATTAAGCCCTTTTTATATATTTTGACTCTGCATCAAAAGCTGAAAATATGTAGTCTCGAAGTCATTTCGAGAAATTTACGTTTTAAGTTTCGGTTTCCAAATTCAAACGGATGTATCTTCGCCAATAAGAAGAAGTTAGAATTTCTTTCAACATTATGAAGCCCTTTTTATATATTTTGATTCTGCATCAAAAGCTGAAAATATGTAGTCTCGAAGTCATTTCGAGAAATGACGTTTTAAGTTCTGTTTCCAAATCAAACGAATGTATCCTCGCCAATAATGTCAGAAGTTAGAATTTCTTTCAACATTATGAAGCCCTTTTTATATATTTTGACTGTGCATCAAAAGCTGAAAATATGTAGTCTCGAAGTCATTTCGAGAAATTGACGTTTTAAGTTTCTGTTTCCAAATTCAAACGGATGTATCTTCGCCAATAATTTTCAGAACTCAAAATTTCTTTCAACATTATGAAGCCTTTTTATATATTTTGACTCTGCTTCAAAAGCTGAAAATATGTAGTCTCGAAGTCATTTCGAGAAATTTACGTTTTAAGTTTCGGTTTCCAAATTCAAACGGATGTATCTTCGCCAATAATTGTCAGAAGTCAGAATTTCTTTCAACATTATGAATCCCTTTTTATATATTTTGACTCTGCATCAAAAGCTGAAAATATGTAGTCTCGAAGTCATTTCGCGAAATTGACGTTTTAAGTTTCTGTTTCCAAATTCAAACGGATGTATCTTCGCCAATAATTGTCAGAAGTTAGAATTTCTTTCAACATTATGAAGCCTTATTTATATATTTTGACTCTGCTTCAAAAGCTGAAAATATGTAGTCTCGAAGTCATTTCGAGAAATTGACGTTTTAAGTTTCTGTTTCCAAATTCAAACGGATGTATCTTCGCCAATAATTGTCAGAAGTTAGAATTTCTTGCAACATTATGAACCCCTTTTTATATATTTTGATTCTGCATGAAAAGCTGAAAATATGTAATCTCGAAGTCATTTCGAGATATTGGCGTTTTAAGTTCATTTTCCCAAATTCAAACGGATGTATCTTCGCCAATAATTGTCAGAAGTCAGAAATTCTTTCAACATTATGAAACCCTTTTTATATATTTTGACTCTGCATCAAAAGCTGAAAATATGTAGTCGCGAAGTCATTTCGAGAAATTGACGGTTTAAGTTTCTGTTTCCAAATTCAAACGGATGTATCTTCGCCAATAATTGTCAGAAGTTAGAATTTCTTTCAACATTATGAAGCCCTTTTTATATATTTTGACTATGCATCAAAAGCTGAAAATATGTAGTCTCGAAGTCATTTCGAGAAATTGACGTTTTAAGTTTCTGTTTCCAAATTCAAACGGATGTATCTTCGCCAATAATTGTCAGAAGTTAGAATTTCTTTCAACATTATGAAGCCCTTTTTATATATTTTGACTCTGCATAAAAAGCTGAAAATATGTAGTCTCGAAGTCATTTCGAGAAATTGACGTTTTAAGTTTCTGTTTCCAAATTCAAACGGATGTATCTTCGCCAATAATTGTCAGAAGTTAGAATTTCTTTCAACATTATGAAGCCCTTTTATATATTTTGATTCTGCATCAAAAGCTGAAAATATGTAGTCTCGAAGTCATTTCGAGATATTGGCGTTTTAAGTTTATTTTCCCAAATTCAAACGGATGTATCTTCGCCAATAATTGTCAGAAGTCAGAATTTCTTTCAACATTATGAAGCCCTTTTTATATATTTTGACTCTGCATCAAAAGCTGAAAATATGTAGTCTCGAAGTCATTTCGAGAAATTGACGTTTTAAGTTTCTGTTTCCAAATTCAAACGGATGTATCTTCGCCAATAATTGTCAGAAGTTAGAATTTCTTTCAACATTATGAAGCCTTTTTCATATATTTTGACTCTGCTTCAAAAGCTGAAAATATGTAGTCTCGAAGTCATTTCGAGAAATTGACGTTTTAAGTTTCTGTTTCCAAATTCAAACGGATGTATCTTCGCCAATAATTGTCAGAAGTTAGAATTTCTTTCAACATTATGAACCCCTTTTTATATATTTTGATTCTGCATCAAAAGTTGAAAATATGTAGTCTCGAAGTCATTTCGAGATATTGGCGTTTTAAGTTTATTTTCCCAAATTCAAACGGATGTATCTTCGCCAATAATTGTCAGAAGTCAGAATTTCTTTCAACATTATGAAGCCCTTTTTATATATTTTGACTCTGCATCAAAAGCTGAAAATATGTAGTCTCGAAGTCATTTCGAGAAATTGACGTTTTAAGTTTCTGTTTCCAAATTCAAACGGATGTATCTTCGCCAATAATTGTCAGAAGTTAGAATTTCTTGCAACATTATGAAGCCCTTTTTATATATTTTGACAGTGCATCAAAAGCTGAAAATATGTAGTCTCGAAGTCATTTCGAGAAATTGATGATTTAAGTTTCTGTTTCCAAATTCAAACGGATGTATCTTCGCCAATAATTGTCAGAAGTTAGAATTTCTTTCAACATTATGAAGCCCTTTTTATATATTTTGACTCTGCATCAAAAGCTGAAAATATGTAGTCTCGAAGTCATTTCGAGAAATTAACGGTTTAAGTTTCTGTTTCCAAATTCAAACGGATGTATCTTCGCCAATAATTGTCAGAAGTTAGAATTTCTTGCAACATTATGAAGCCCTTTTTATATATTTTGACTATGCATCAAAAGCTGAAAATATGTAGTCTCGAAGTCATTTCGAGATATTGGCGTTTTAAGTTTCTGTTTCCAAATTCAAACGGATGTATCTTCGCCAATAATTGTCAGAAGTTAGAATTTCTTTCAACATTATGAAGCCCTTTTTATATATTTTGACTCTGCATCAAAAGCTGAAAATATGTAGTCTCGAAGTCATTTCGAGAAATTGACGGTTTAAGTTTCTGTTTCCAAATTCAAACGGATGTATCTTCGCCAATAATTGTCAGAAGTTAGAATTTCTTTCAACATTATGAAACCCTTTTTATATATTTTGACTATGCATCAAAAGCTGAAAATATGTAGTCTCGAAGTCATTTCGAGAAATTGACGTTTTAAGTTTCTGTTTCCAAATTCAAACGGATGTATCTTCGCCAATAATTGTCAGAAGTTAGAATTTCTTTCAACATTATGAAGCCCTTTTTATATATTTTGATTCTGCATCAAAAGCTGAAAATATGTAGTCTCGAAGTCATTTTGAGAAATTGACGTTTTAAGTTTCTGTTTCCAAATTCAAACGGATGTATCTTCGCCAATAATTGTCAGAAGTTAGAATTTCTTTCAACATTATGAAGCCCTTTTTATATATTTTGACTGTGCATCAAAAGCTGAAAATATGTAGTCTCGAAGTCATTTCGAGAAATTGACGTTTTAAGTTTCTGTTTCCAAATTCAAACGGATGTATCTTCGCCAATAATTGTCAGAAGTTAGAATTTCTTTCAACATTATGAAGCCTTTTTTATATATTTTGACTCTGCTTCAAAAGCTGAAAATATGTAGTCTCGAAGTCATTTCGAGAAATTGACGTTTTAAGTTTCTGTTTCCAAATTCAAACGGATGTATCTTCGCCAATAATTGTCAAAAGTTAGAATTTCTTGCAACATTATGAACCCCTTTTTATGTATTTTGATTCTGCATCAAAAGCTGAAAATATGTAGTCTCGAAGTCATTTCGAGAAATTGACGTTTTAAGTTTATTTTCCCAAATTCAAACGGATGTATCTTCGCCAATAATTGTCAGAAGTTAGAATTTCTTTCAACATTATGAAGCCCTTTTTATATATTTTGACTCTGCATCAAAAGCTGAAAATATGTAGTCTCGAAGTCATTTCGAGAAATTGACGGTTTAAGTTTCTGTTTCCAAATTCAAACGGATGTATCTTCGCCAATAATTGTCAGAAGTTAGAATTTCTTTCAACATTATGAAGCCCTTTTTATATATTTTGACTATGCATCAAAAGCTGAAAATATGTAGTCTCGAAGTCATTTCGAGAAATTGACGTTTTAAGTTTCTGTTTCCAAATTCAAACGGATGTATCTTCGCCAATAATTGTCAGAAGTTAGAATTTCTTTCAACATTATGAAGCCCTTTTTATATATTTTGATTCTGCATCAAAAGCTGAAAATATGTAGTCTCGAAGTCATTTCGAGATATTGGCGTTTTAAGTTTATTTTCCCAAATTCAAACGGATGTATCTTCGTCAATAATTGTCAGAAGTTAGAATTTCTTTCAACATTATGAAGCCCTTTTTATATATTTTGACTCTGCTTCAAAAGCTGAAAATATGTAGTCTCAAAGTCATTTCGAGAAATTGACGTTTTAAGTTTCTGTTTCCAAATTCAAACGGATGTATCTTCGCCAATAATTGTCAAAAGTTAGAATTTTTGCAACATTATGAACCCCTTTTTATATATTTTGATTCTGCATCAAAAGCTGAAAATATGTAGTCTCGAAGTCATTTCGAGAAATTGACGTTTTAAGTTTATTTTCCCAAATTCAAACGGATGTATCTTCGCCAATAATTGTCAGAAGTTAGAATTTCTTTCAACATTATGAAGCCCTTTTTATATATTTTGACTCTGCATCAAAAGCTGAAAATATGTAGTCTCGAAGTCATTTCGAGAAATTGACGGTTTAAGTTTCTGTTTCCAAATTCAAACGGATGTATCTTCGCCAATAATTGTCAGAAGTTAGAATTTCTTTCAACATTATGAAGCCCTTTTTATATATTTTGACTATGCATCAAAAGCTGAAAATATGTAGTCTCGAAGTCATTTCGAGAAATTGACGTTTTAAGTTTCTGTTTCCAAATTCAAACGGATGTATCTTCGCCAATAATTGTCAGAAGTTAGAATTTCTTTCAACATTATGAAGCCCTTTTTATATATTTTGACTATGCATCAAAAGCTGAAAATATGTAGTCTCGAAGTCATTTCGAGATATTGGCGTTTTAAGTTTATTTTCCCAAATTCAAACGGATGTATCTTCGCCAATAATTGTCAGAAGTCATAATTTCTTTCAACATTATGAAGCCCTTTTTATATATTTTTATTCTGCATCAAAAGCTGAAAATATGTAGTCGCGAAGTCATTTCGAGAAATTGACGGTTTAAGTTTCTGTTTCCAAATTCAAACGGATGTATCTTCGCCAATAATTGTCAGAAGTTAGAATTTCTTTCAACATTATGAACCCCTTTTTATATATTTTGATTCTGCACGAAAAGCTGAAAATATGTAGTCTCGAAGTCATTTCGAGATATTGGCGTTTTAAGTTTCTGCTTCCAAATTCAAACGGATGTATCTTCGCCAATAATTGTCAGAAGTTAGAATTTCTTTCAACATTATGAAGCCCTTTTTATATATTTTGACTCTGCATCAAAAGCTGAAAATATGTAGTCTCGAAGTCATTTCGAGAAAATGACGTTTTAAGTTTCTGCTTCCAAATTCAAACGGATGTATCTTCGCCAATAATTGTCAGAAGTTAGAATTTCTTTCAACATTATGAAGCCCTTTTTATATATTTTGACTCTGCTTCAAAAGCTGAAAATATGTAGTCTCGGAAGTCATTTCGAGAAATTGACGTTTTAAGGTTTCTGTTTCCAAATTCGAGCGGATGTATCTTCGCCAATAATTGTCAGAAGT
The DNA here is from genome assembly GCF_018153295.1 of Drosophila grimshawi. NCBI lineage: Eukaryota > Metazoa > Arthropoda > Insecta > Diptera > Drosophilidae > Drosophila > Drosophila grimshawi. Next base: position 85,235 of record NW_025062869.1, read on the forward strand.
AAGAATTTCTTGTCAACATTATGAACCCCTTTTTTATATATTTTGATTCTGCATCAAAAGCTGAAAATATATAGTCTCGAAGTCATTTCGAGAATTCGACGTTTTAAGTCTCTGTTTCCAAATTCAAACGGATGTATCTTCGCCAATAATTGTCAGAAGTTAGAATTTCTTTCAACATTATGAACCCCTTTTTATATATTTTGACTCTGCATAAAAAGCTGAAAATATGTAGTCTCGAAGTCATTTCGAGAAATTGACGTTTTAAGTTTCTGTTTCCAAATTCAAACGGATGTATCTTCGCCAATAATTGTCAGAAGTTAGAATTTCTTTCAACATTATTAAGCCCTTTTTATATATTTTGATTCTGCATCAAAAGCTGAAAATATGTAGTCTTGAAGTCATTTCGAGAAATTGACGTTTTAAGTTTCGGTTTCCAAATTCAAACGGATGTATCTTCGCCAATAAGGGTCAGAAGTTAGAATTTCTTTCAACATTATGAAGCCCTTTTTATATATTTTGACTCTGCATCAAAAGCTGAAAATATGTAGTCTCGAAGTCATTTCGAGAAATTGACGTTTTAAGTTTCGGTTTCCAAATTCAACCGGATGTATCTTCGCCAATAATTGTCAGAAGTTAGAATTTCTTTCAACATTATGAAGCCCTTTTTATATATTTTGACTGTGCATCAAAAGCTGAAAATATGTAGTCTCGAAGTCATTTCGAGAAATTGACGTTTTAAGTTTCTGTTTCCAAATTCAAACGGATGTATCTTCGCCAATAATTGTCAGAAGTTAGAATTTCTTTCAACATTATGAAGCCTTTTTTATATATTTTGACTCTGCATCAAAAGCTGAAAATATGTAGTCTCGAAGTCATTTCGAGATATTGGCGTTTTAAGTTTATTTTCCCAAATTCAAACGGATGTATCTTCGCCAATAATTGTCAGAAGTCAGAATTTCTTTCAACATTATGAAGCCCTTTTTATATATTTTGATTCTGCATCAAAAGCTGAAAATATGTAGTCTCGAAGTCATTTCGCGAAATTGACGTTTTAAGTTTCTGTTTCCAAATTCAAACGGATGTATCTTCGCCAATAATTGTCAGAAGTTAGAATTTCTTTCAACATTATGAAGCCCTTTTTATATATTTTGACTGTGCATCAAAAGCTGAAAATATGTAGTCTCGAAGTCATTTCGAGAAATTGACGTTTTAAGTTTCTGTTTCCAAATTCAAACGGATGTATCTTCGCCAATAATTGTCAGAAGTTAGAATTTCTTTCAACATTATGAAGCCCTTTTTATATATTTTGACTGTGCATCAAAAGCTGAAAATATGTAGTCTCGAAGTCATTTCGAGAAATTGACGTTTTAAGTTTCTGTTTCCAAATTCAAACGGATGTATCTTCGCCAATAATTGTCAGAAGTTAGAATTTCTTTCAACATTATGAAGCCTTTTTTATATATTTTGACTCTGCATCAAAAGCTGAAAATATGTAGTCTCGAAGTCATTTCGAGAAATTGACGTTTTAAGTTTCGGTTTCCAAATTCAAACGGATGTATCTTCGCCAATAATTGTCAGAAGTTAGAATTTCTTTCAACATTATGAACCCCTTTTTATATATTTTGATTCTGCATCAAAAGCTGAAAATATGTAGTCTCGAAGTCATTTCGAGAAATTGACGTTTTAAGTTTATTTTCCCAAATTCAAACGGATGTATCTTCGCCAATAATTGTCAGAAGTTAGAATTTCTTTCAACATTATGAAGCCCTTTTTATATATTTTGACTCTGCATCAAAAGCTGAAAATATGTAGTCGCGAAGTCATTTCGAGAAATTGACGGTTTAAGTTTCTGTTTCCAAATTCAAACGGATGTATCTTCGCCAATAATTGTCAGAAGTTAGAATTTCTTGCAACATTATGAACCCCTTTTTATATATTTTGATTCTGCATGAAAAGCTGAAAATATGTAGTCTCGAAGTCATTTCGTGATATTGGCGTTTTAAGTTTCTGCTTCCAAATTCAAACGGATGTATCTTCGCCAATAATTGTCAGAAGTTAGAATTTCTTTCAACATTATGAAGCCCTTTTTATATATTTTGACTCTGCATCAAAAGCTGAAAATATGTAGTCTCGAAGTCATTTCGAGAAAATGACGTTTTAAGTTTCTGCTTCCAAATTCAAACGGATGTATCTTCGCCAATAATTGTCAGAAGTTAGAATTTCTTTCAACATTATGAAGCCCTTTTTATATATTTTGATTGTGCATCAAAATCTGAAAATATGTAGTCTCGAAGACATTTCGAGAAATTGACGTTTTAAGTTTCTGTTTCCAAATTCAAACGGATGTATCTTCGCCAATAATTGTCAGAAGTTAGAATTTCTTGCAACATTATGAACCCCTTTTTATATATTTTGATTCTGCATGAAAAGCTGAAAATATGTAGTCTCGAAGTCATTTCGAGATATTGGCGTTTTAAGTTTCTGCTTCCAAATTCAAACGGATGTATCTTCGCCAATAATTGTCAGAAGTTAGAATTTCTTGCAACATTATGAACCCCTTTTTATATATTTTGACTCTGCATAAAAAGCTGAAAATATGTAGTCTCGAAGTCATTTCGAGAAATTGACGTTTTAAGTTTCTGCTTCCAAATTCAAACGGATGTATCTTCGCCAATAATTGTCAGAAGTTAGAATTTCTTTCAACATTATGAAGCCCTTTTTATATATTTTGACTCTGCATCAAAAGCTGAAAATATGTAGTCTCGAAGTCATTTCGAGAAATTTACGTTTTAAGTTTCGGTTTCCAAATTCAAACGGATGTATCTTCGCCAATAAGAAGAAGTTAGAATTTCTTTCAACATTATGAAGCCCTTTTTATATATTTTGATTCTGCATCAAAAGCTGAAAATATGTAGTCTCGAAGTCATTTCGCGAAATTGACGTTTTAAGTTTCTGTTTCCAAATTCAAACGGATGTATCTTCGCCAATAATTGTCAGAAGTTAGAATTTCTTTCAACATTATGAAGCCCTTTTTATATATTTTGACTGTGCATCAAAAGCTGAAAATATGTAGTCTCGAAGTCATTTCGAGAAATTGACGTTTTAAGTTTCTGTTTCCAAATTCAAACGGATGTATCTTCGCCAATAATTGTCAGAAGTTAGAATTTCTTTCAACATTATGAAGCCCTTTTTATATATTTTGACTCTGCTTCAAAAGCTGAAAATATGTAGTCTCGAAGTCATTTCGAGAAATTGACGTTTTAAGTTTGTGTTTCCAAATTCAAACGGATGTATCTTCGCCAATAATTGTCAAAAGTTAGAATTTCTTGCAACATTATGAACCTTTTTTTATATATTTTGATTCTGCATCAAAAGCTGAAAATATGTAGTCTCGAAGTCATTTCGAGATACTGGCGTTTTAAGTTTATTTTCCCAAATTCAAACGGATGTATCTTCGCCAATAATTGTCAGAAGTCAGAATTTCTTTCAACATTATGAAGCCCTTTTTATATATTTTGATTCTGCATCAAAAGCTGAAAATATGTAGTCTCGAAGTCATTTCGAGAAATTGACGTTTTAAGTTTCTGTTTCCAAATTCAAACGGATGTATCTTCGCCAATAATTGTCAGAAGTTAGAATTTCTTTCAACATTATGAAGCCCTTTTTATATACTTTGATTCTGCATCAAAAGCTGAAAATATGTAGTCTCGAAGTCATTTCGAGAAATTGACGTTTTAAGTTTCTGTTTCCAAATTCAAACGGATGTATCTTCGCCAAAAATGTCAGAAGTTAGAATTTCTTTCAACATTATGAAGCCCTTTTTATATATTTTGACTGTGCATCAAAAGCTGAAAATATGTAGTCTCGAAGTCATTTCGAGAAATTGACGTTTTAAGTTTCTGTTTCCAAATTCAAACGGATGTATCTTCGCCAATAATTGTCAGAAGTTAGAATTTCTTTCAACATTATGAAGCCTTTTTTATATATTTTGACTCTGCTTCAAAAGCTGAAAATATGTAGTCTCGAAGTCATTTCGAGAAATTGACGTTTTAAGTTTCGGTTTCCAAATTCAAACGGATGTATCTTCGCCAATAATTGTCAGAAGTTAGAATTTCTTTCAACATTATGAACCCCTTTTTATATATTTTGACTATGCATCAAAAGCTGAAAATATGTAGTCTCGAAGTCATTTCGAGAAATTGACGTTTTAAGTTTCTGTTTCCAAATTCAAACGGATGTATCTTCGCCAATAATTGTCAGAAGTTAGAATTTCTTTCAACATTATGAACCCCTTTTTATATATTTTGATTCTGCATCAAAAGCTGAAAATATGTAGTCTCGAAGTCATTTCGAGATATTGGCGGTTTAAGTTTCTGCTTCCAAATTCAAACGGATGTATCTTCGCCAATAATTGTCAGAAGTTAGAATTTCTTTCAACATTATGAAGCCCTTTTTATATATTTTGACTCTGCATCAAAAGCTGAAAATATGTAGTCTCGAAGTCATTTCGAGAAATTGACGTTTTAAGTTTCTGTTTCCAAATTCAAACGGATGTATCTTCGCCAATAATTGTCAGAAGTTAGAATTTCTTTCAACATTATGAAGCCCTTTTTATATATTTTGACTGTGCATCAAAAGCTGAAAATATGTAGTCGCGAAGTCATTTCGAGAAATTGACGGTTTAAGTTTCTGTTTCCAAATTCAAACGGATGTATCTTCGCCAATAATTGTCAGAAGTTAGAATTTCTTTCAACATTATGAAGCCCTTTTTATATATTTTGATTCTGCATCAAAAGCTGAAAATATGTAGTCTCGAAGTCATTTCGAGAAATTGACGTTTTAAGTTTCGGTTTCCAAATTCAAACGGATGTATCTTCGCCAATAATTGTCAGAAAGTTAGAATTTCTTTCAACATTATGAAAGCCCTTTTTATATATTTTGATTCTGCATCAAAATCTGAAAATATGGTAGTCTCGAAGTCATTTCGAGAAATTGACGTTTTATGTTTCTGTTTTCTAATTCAAACGGATGTATCTTCGCCAATAATTGTCAGAAGTTAGAATTTCTTTCGGCATTATGAAGCCCTTTTTATATATTTTGACTCTGCATCAAAAGCTGAAAATATGTAGTCTCGAAGTCATTTCGAGAAATTGACGTTTTAAGTTTCGGTTTCCAAATTCAAACGGATGTATCTTCGCCAATAATTGTCAGAAGTTAGAATTTCTTTCTACATTATGAAGCCCTTTCTATATAGTTTGATTCTGCATCAACAAGCTGAAAATATGTAGTCTCGAGATCATTTCAAGAAATTGACGTTGTATGTGTCGGTTACTAAATTCAAACGGATGTGGCTTCGCCATGTTTTGTCAGAAGTTAGATTTTCTTTCCACATTATGAAGCCCTTTTTATATATTTTGATTCTGCATCAAAAGCTGAAAATATGTAGTCTCGAAGTCATTTCGAGAAATTGACGTTTTAAGTTTCTGCTTCCAAATTCAAACGGATGTATCTTCGCCAATAATTGTCAGAAGTTAGAATTTCTTTCAACATTATGAAGCCCTTTTTATATATTTTGACTCTGCATCAAAAGCTGAAAATATGTAGTCTCGAAGTCATTTCGAGAAATTTACGTTTTAAGTTTCTGTTTCCAAATTCAAACGGATGTATCTTCGCCAATAAGAAGAAGTTAGAATTTCTTTCAACATTATGAAGCCCTTTTTATATATTTTGATTCTGCATCAAAAGCTGAAAATATGTGGTCTCGAAGTCATTTCGAGAAATTGACGTTTTAAGTTTCTGTTTCCAAATTCAAACGGATGTATCTTCGCCAATAATTGTCAGAAGTTAGAATTTCTTTCAACATTATGAAGCCCTTTTTATATACTTTGATTCTGCATCAAAAGCTGAAAATATGTAGTCTCGAAGTCATTTCGCGAAATTGACGTTTTAAGTTTCTGTTTCCAAATTCAAACGGATGTATCTTCGCCAATAATTGTCAGAAGTTAGAATTTCTTTCAACATTATGAAGCCCTTTTTATATATTTTGACTGTGCATCAAAAGCTGAAAATATGTAGTCTCGAAGTCATTTCGAGAAATTGACGTTTTAAGTTTCTGTTTCCAAATTCAAACGGATGTATCTTCGCCAATAATTGTCAGAAGTTAGAATTTCTTTCAACATTATGAAGCCTTTTTTATATATTTTGACTCTGCATCAAAAGCTGAAAATATGTAGTCTCGAAGTCATTTCGAGAAATTGACGTTTTAAGTTTCGGTTTCCAAATTCAAACGGATGTATCTTCGCCAATAATTGTCAGAAGTTAGAATTTCTTTCAACATTATGAACCCCTTTTTATATATTTTGATTCTGCATCAAAAGCTGAAAATATGTAGTCTCGAAGTCATTTCGAGAAATCGACGTTTTAAGTTTATTTTCCCAAATTCAAACAGATGTATCTTCGCCAATAATTGTCAGAAGTCAGAATTTCTTTCAACATTATGAAGCCCTTTTTATATATTTTGACTCTGCATCAAAAGCTGAAAATATGTAGTCGCGAAGTCATTTCGAGAAATTGACGGTTTAAGTTTCTGTTTCCAAATTCAAACGGATGTATCTTCGCCAATAATTGTCAGAAGTTAGAATTTCTTGCAACATTATGAACCCCTTTTTATATATTTTGATTCTGCATGAAAAGCTGAAAATATGTAGTCTCGAAGTCATTTCGAGATATTGGCGTTTTAAGTTTCTGCTTCCAAATTCAAACGGATGTATCTTCGCCAATAATTGTCAGAAGTTAGAATTTCTTTCAACATTATGAAGCCCTTTTTATATATTTTGACTCTGCATCAAAAGCTGAAAATATGTAGTCTCGAAGTCATTTCGAGAAAATGACGTTTTAAGTTTCTGCTTCCAAATTCAAACGGATGTATCTTCGCCAATAATTGTCAGAAGTTAGAATTTCTTTCAACATTATGAAGCCCTTTTTATATATTTTGATTGTGCATCAAAATCTGAAAATATGTAGTCTCGAAGACATTTCGAGAAATTGACGTTTTAAGTTTCTGTTTCCAAATTCAAACGGATGTATCTTCGCCAATAATTGTCAGAAGTTAGAATTTCTTGCAACATTATGAACCCCTTTTTATATATTTTGATTCTGCATGAAAAGCTGAAAATATGTAGTCTCGAAGTCATTTCGAGATATTGACGTTTTAAGTTTCTGTTTCCAAATTCAAACGGATGTATCTTCGCCAATAATTGTCAGAAGTTAGAATTTCTTGCAACATTATGAACCCCTTTTTATATATTTTGACTCTGCATAAAAAGCTGAAAATATGTAGTCTCGAAGTCATTTCGAGAAATTGACGTTTTAAGTTTCTGCTTCCAAATTCAAACGGATGTATCTTCGCCAATAATTGTCAGAAGTTAGAATTTCTTTCAACATTATGAAGCCCTTTTTATATATTTTGACTCTGCATCAAAAGCTGAAAATATGTAGTCTCGAAGTCATTTCGAGAAATTTACGTTTTAAGTTTCGGTTTCCAAATTCAAACGGATGTATCTTCGCCAATAAGAAGAAGTTAGAATTTCTTTCAACATTATGAAGCCCTTTTTATATATTTTGATTCTGCATCAAAAGCTGAAAATATGTAGTCTCGAAGTCATTTCGCGAAATTGACGTTTTAAGTTTCTGTTTCCAAATTCAAACGGATGTATCTTCGCCAATAATTGTCAGAAGTTAGAATTTCTTTCAACATTATGAAGCCCTTTTTATATATTTTGACTGTGCATCAAAAGCTGAAAATATGTAGTCTCGAAGTCATTTCGAGAAATTGACGTTTTAAGTTTCTGTTTCCAAATTCAAACGGATGTATCTTCGCCAATAATTGTCAGAAGTTAGAATTTCTTTCAACATTATGAAGCCTTTTTTATATATTTTGACTCTGCTTCAAAAGCTGAAAATATGTAGTCTCGAAGTCATTTCGAGAAATTGACGTTTTAAGTTTGTGTTTCCAAATTCAAACGGATGTATCTTCGCCAATAATTGTCAAAAGTTAGAATTTCTTGCAACATTATGAACCTTTTTTTATATATTTTGATTCTGCATCAAAAGCTGAAAATATGTAGTCTCGAAGTCATTTCGAGATACTGGCGTTTTAAGTTTATTTTCCCAAATTCAAACGGATGTATCTTCGCCAATAATTGTCAGAAGTCAGAATTTCTTTCAACATTATGAAGCCCTTTTTATATATTTTGACTCTGCATCAAAAGCTGAAAATATGTAGTCTCGAAGTCATTTCGAGAAATTGACGTTTTAAGTTTCTGTTTCCAAATTCAAACGGATGTATCTTCGCCAATAATTGTCAGAAGTTAGAATTTCTTTCAACATTATGAAGCCCTTTTTATATACTTTGATTCTGCATCAAAAGCTGAAAATATGTAGTCTCGAAGTCATTTCGCGAAATTGACGTTTTAAGTTTCTGTTTCCAAATTCAAACGGATGTATCTTCGCCAATAATTGTCAGAAGTTAGAATTTCTTTCAACATTATGAAGCCCTTTTTATATATTTTGACTGTGCATCAAAAGCTGAAAATATGTAGTCTCGAAGTCATTTCGAGAAATTGACGTTTTAAGTTTCTGTTTCCAAATTCAAACGGATGTATCTTCGCCAATAATTGTCAGAAGTTAGAATTTCTTTCAACATTATGAAGCCTTTTTTATATATTTTGACTCTGCTTCAAAAGCTGAAAATATGTAGTCTCGAAGTCATTTCGAGAAATTGACGTTTTAAGTTTCTGTTTCCAAATTCAAACGGATGTATCTTCGCCAATAATTGTCAGAAGTTAGAATTTCTTTCAACATTATGAACCCCTTTTTATATATTTTGATTCTGCATCAAAAGCTGAAAATATGTAGTCTCGAAGTCATTTCGAGAAATTGACGTTTTAAGTTTATTTTCCCAAATTCAAACAGATGTATCTTCGCCAATAATTGTCAGAAGTCAGAATTTCTTTCAACATTATGAAGCCCTTTTTATATATTTTGACTCTGCATCAAAAGCTGAAAATATGTAGTCTTGAAGTCATTTCGAGAAATTGACGTTTTAAGTTTCTGTTTCCAAATTCAAACGGATGTATCTTCGCCAATAATTGTCAGAAGTTAGAATTTCTTGCAACATTATGAAGCCCTTTTTATATATTTTGACTCTGCATCAAAAGCTGAAAATATGTAGTCGCGAAGTCATTTCGAGAAATGGACGTTTTAAGTTTCTGTTTCCAAATTCAAACGGATGTATCTTCGCCAATAATTGTCAGAAGTTAGAATTTCTTTCAACATTATGAAGCCCTTTTTATATATTTTGACTCTGCATCAAAAGCTGAAAATATGTAGTCTCGAAGTCATTTCGAGAAATTGACGGTTTAAGTTTCTGCTTCCAAATTCAAACGGATGTATCTTCGCCAATAATTGTCAGAAGTTAGAATTTCTTTCAACATTATGAAGCCCTTTTTATATATTTTGACTCTGCATCAAAAGCTGAAAATATGTAGTCTCGAAGTCATTTCGAGAAATTGACGTTTTAAGTTTCTGTTTCCAAATTCAAACGGATGTATCTTCGCCAATAATTGTCAGAAGTTAGAATTTCTTTCAACATTATGAAGCCCTTTTTATATATTTTGACTCTGCATCAAAAGCTGAAAATATGTAGTCTCGAAGTCATTTCGAGAAATTGACGGTTTAAGTTTCTGTTTCCAAATTCAAACGGATGTATCTTCGCCAATAATTGTCAGAAGTTAGAATTTCTTTCAACATTATGAAGCCCTTTTTATATATTTTGACTCTGCATCAAAAGCTGAAAATATGTAGTCTCGAAGTCATTTCGAGAAATTGACGTTTTAAGTTTCGGTTTCCAAATTCAAACGGATGTATCTTCGCCAATAATTGTCAGAAGTTAGAATTTCTTTCAACATTATGAAGCCTTTTTTATATATTTTGACTCTGCATCAAAAGCTGAAAATATGTAGTCTCGAAGTCATTTCGAGAAATTGACGTTTTATGTTTCTGTTTCCAAATTCAAACGGATGTATCTTCGCCAATAATTGTCAGAAGTTAGAATTTCTTTCAACATTATGAAGCCCTTTTTATATATTTTGACTCTGCATCAAAAGCTGAAAATATGTAGTCTCGAAGTCATTTCGAGAAATTGACGTTTTAAGTTTCGGTTTCCAAATTCAAACGGATGTATCTTCGCCAATAATTGTCAGAAGTTAGAATTTCTTTCAACATTATGAAGCCCTTTTTATATATTTTGATTCTGCGTCAAAAGCTGAAAATATGTAGTCTCGAAGTCATTTCAAGAAATTGACGTTTTAAGTTTCTGTTTCCAAATTCAAACGGATGTATCTTCGCCAATAATTGTCAGAAGTTAGAATTTCTTTCAACATTATGAAGCCCTTTTTATATATTTTGTCTGTGCATCAAAAGCTGAAAATATGTAGTCTCGAAGTCATTTCGAGAAATTGACGTTTTAAGTTTCTGCTTCCAAATTCAAACGGATGTATCTTCGCCAATAATTGTCAGAAGTCAGAATTTCTTTCAACATTATGAAGCCCTTTTTATATATTTTGACTCTGCTTCAAAAGCTGAAAATATGTAGTCTCGAAGTCATTTCGAGAAATTTACGTTTTAAGTTTCGGTTTCCAAATTCAAACGGATGTATCTTCGCCAATAAGAAGAAGTTAGAATTTCTTTCAACATTATGAAGCCCTTTTTATATATTTTGATTCTGCATCAAAAGCTGAAAATATGTGGTCTCGAAGTCATTTCGCGAAATTGACGTTTTAAGTTTATGTTTCCAAATTCAAACGGATGTATCTTCGCCAATAATTGTCAGAAGTTAGAATTTCTTTCAACATTATGAAGCCTTTTTTATATATTTTGACTCTGCTTCAAAAGCTGAAAATATGTAGTCTCGAAGTCATTTCGCGAAATTGACGTTTTAAGTTTCTGTTTCCAAATTCAAACGGATGTATCTTCGCCAATAATTGTCAGAAGTTAGAATTTCTTGCAACATTATGAACCCCTTTTTATATATTTTGATTCTGCATGAAAAGCTGAAAATATGTAATCTCGAAGTCATTTCGAGATATTGGCGTTTTAAGTTCATTTTCCCAAATTCAAACGGATGTATCTTCGCCAATAATTGTCAGAAGTCAGAATTTCTTTCAACATTATGAAGCCCTTTTTATATATTTTGACTCTGCATCAAAAGCTGAAAATATGTAGTCGCGAAGTCATTTCGAGAAATTGACGGTTTAAGTTTCTGTTTCCAAATTCAAACGGATGTATCTTCGCCAATAATTGTCAGAAGTTAGAATTTCTTTCAACATTATGAAGCCCTTTTTATATATTTTGACTCTGCATCAAAAGCTGAAAATATGTAGTCTCGAAGTCATTTCGAGAAATTGACGTTTTAAGTTTCTGCTTCCAAATTCAAACGGATGTATCTTCGCCAATAATTGTCAGAAGTTGGAATTTCTTTCAACATTATGAAGCCCTTTTATATGTTTTGATTCTGCATCAAAAGCTGAAAATATGTAGTCTCGAAGTCATTTCGAGATATTGGCGTTTTAAGTTTATTTTCCCAAATTCAAACGGATGTATCTTCGCCAATAATTGTCAGAAGTTAGAATTTCTTTCAACATTATGAAGCCCTTTTTATATATTTTGACTCTGCATCAAAAGCTGAAAATATGTAGTCTCGAAGTCATTTCGAGAAATTGACGTTTTAAGTTTCTGTTTCCAAATTCAAACGGATGTATCTTCGTCAATAATTGTCAGAAGTTAGAATTTCTTTCAACATTATGAAGCCCTTTTTATATATTTTGATTCTGCATCAAAAGCTGAAAATATGTAATTGCGAAGTCATTTCGAGAAATAGACGTTTTAAGTTTCTGTTTCCAAATTCAAACGGATGTATCTTCGCCAATAATTGTCAGAAGTTAGAATTTCTTTCAACATTATGAAGCCCTTTTTATATATTTTGATTCTGCATCAAAAGCTGAAAATATGTAGTCTCGAAGTCATTTCGAGAAATTGACGTTTTAAGTTTCTGTTTCCAAATTCAAACGGATGTATCTTCGCCAATAATTGTCAGAAGTTAGAATTTCTTTCAACATTATGAAGCCTTTTTCATATATTTTGACTCTGCTTCAAAAGCTGAAAATATGTAGTCTCGAAGTCATTTCGAGAAATTGACGTTTTAAGTTTCTGTTTCCAAATTCAAACGGATGTATCTTCGCCAATAATTGTCAGAAGTTAGAATTTCTTGCAACATTATGAACCCCTTTTTATATATTTTGATTCTGCATCAAAAGTTGAAAATATGTAGTCTCGAAGTCATTTCGAGATATTGGCGTTTTAAGTTTCTGTTCCCAAATTCAAACGGATGTATCTTCGCCAATAATTGTCAGAAGTCAGAATTTCTTTCAACATTATGAAGCCCTTTTTATATATTTTGACTCTGCATCAAAAGCTGAAAATATGTAGTCGCGAAGTCATTTCGAGAAATTGACGGTTTAAGTTTCTGTTTCCAAATTCAAACGGATGTATCTTCGCCAATAATTGTCAGAAGTTAGAATTTCTTGCAACATTATGAAGCCCTTTTTATATATTTTGACAGTGCATCAAAAGCTGAAAATATGTAGTCTCGAAGTCATTTCGAGAAATTGACGTTTTAAGTTTCTGTTTCCAAATTCAAACGGATGTATCTTCGCCAATAATTGTCAGAAGTTAGAATTTCTTTCAACATTATGAAGCCTTTTTTATATATTTTGACTCTGCTTCAAAAGCTGAAAATATGTAGTCTTGAAGTCATTTCGAGAAATTGACGTTTTAAGTTTCTGTTTCCAAATTCAAACGGATGTATCTTCGCCAATAATTGTCAGAAGTTAGAATTTCTTGCAACATTATGAACCCCTTTTTATATATTTTGATTCTGCATGAAAAGCTGAAAATATGTAGTCTCGAAGTCATTTCGAGATATTGGCGTTTTAAGTTTCTGTTTCCAAATTCAAACGGATGTATCTTCGCCAATAATTGTCAGAAGTTAGAATTTCTTTCAACATTATGAAGCCCTTTTTATATATTTTGACTATGCATCAAAAGCTGAAAATATGTAGTCTCGAAGTCATTTCGAGAAATTGACGTTTTAAGTTTCTGTTTCCAAATTCAAACGGATGTATCTTCGCCAATAATTGTCAGAAGTTAGAATTTCTTTCAACATTATGAAACCCTTTTTATATATTTTGACTATGCATCAAAAGCTGAAAATATGTAGTCTCGAAGTCATTTCGAGAAATTGACGTTTTAAGTTTCTGTTTCCAAATTCAAATGGATGTATCTTCGCCAATAATTGTCAGAAGTTAGAATTTCTTTCAACATTATGAAGCCCTTTTTATATATTTTGATTCTGCATCAAAAGCTGAAAATATGTAGTCTCGAAGTCATTTCGAGAAATTGACGTTTTAAGTTTCTGTTTCCAAATTCAAACGGATGTATCTTCGCCAATAATTGTCAGAAGTCAGAATTTCTTTCAACATTATGAAGCCCTTTTTATATATTTTGACTCTGCATCAAAAGCTGAAAATATGTAGTCGCGAAGTCATTTCGAGAAATTGACGGTTTAAGTTTCTGTTTCCAAATTCAAACGGATGTATCTTCGCCAATAATTGTCAGAAGTTAGAATTTCTTGCAACATTATGAAGCCCTTTTTATATATTTTTACAGTGCATCAAAAGCTGAAAATATGTAGTCTCGAAGTCATTTCGAGAAATTGACGTTTTAAGTTTCTGTTTCCAAATTCAAACGGATGTATCTTCGCCAATAATTGTCAGAAGTTAGAATTTCTTGCAACATTATGAAGCCTTTTTTATATATTTTGACTCTGCTTCAAAAGCTGAAAATATGTAGTCTCGAAGTCTTTTCGAGAAATTGACGTTTTAAGTTTCTGTTTCCAAATTCAAACGGATGTATCTTCGCCAATAATTGTCAGAAGTTAGAATTTCTTGCAACATTATGAACCCCTTTTTATATATTTTTATTCTGCATCAAAAGCTGAAAATATGTAGTCGCGAAGTCATTTCGAGAAATTGACGGTTTAAGTTTCTGTTTCCAAATTCAAACGGATGTATCTTCGCCAATAATTGTCAGAAGTTAGAATTTCTTTCAACATTATGAAACCCTTTTTATATATTTTGACTATGCATCAAAAGCTGAAAATATGTAGTCTCGAAGTCATTTCGAGAAATTGACGTTTTAAGTTTCTGTTTCCAAATTCAAACGGATGTATCTTCGCCAATAATTGTCAGAAGTTAGAATTTCTTTCAACATTATGAAGCCCTTTTTATATATTTTGACTCTGCTTCAAAAGCTGAAAATATGTAGTCTCGAAGTCATTTCGAGAAATTGACGTTTTAAGTTTCTGTTTCCAAATTCAAACGGATGTATCTTCGCCAATAATTGTCAGAAGTTAGAATTTCTTGCAACATTATGAACCCCTTTTTATATATTTTGATTCTGCACGAAAAGCTGAAAATATGTAGTCTCGAAGTCATTTCGAGATATTGGCGTTTTAAGTTTCTGCTTCCAAATTCAAACGGATGTATCTTCGCCAATAATTGTCAGAAGTTAGAATTTCTTTCAACATTATGAAGCCTTTTTTATATATTTTGACTCTGCATCAAAAGCTGAAAATATGTAGTCTCGAAGTCATTTCGAGAAAATGACGTTTTAAGTTTCTGTTTCCAAATTCAAACGGATGTATCTTCGCCAATAATTGTCAGCAGTTAGAATTTCTTTCAACATTATGAAGCCCTTTTTATATATTTTGACTGTGCATCAAAATCTGAAAATATGTAGTCTCGAAGACATTTCGAGAAATTGACGTTTTAAGTTTCTGTTTCCAAATTCAAACGGATGTATCTTCGCCAATAATTGTCAGAAGTTAGAATTTCTTGCAACATTATGAACCCCTTTTTATATATTTTGATTCTGCATGAAAAGCTGAAAATATGTAGTCTCGAAGTCATTTCGAGATATTGGCGTTTTAAGTTTCTGCTTCCAAATTCAAACGGATGTATCTTCGCCAATAATTGTCAGAAGTTAGAATTTCTTTCAACATTATGAAGCCCTTTTTATATATTTTGACTCTGCATAAAAAGCTGAAAATATGTAGTCTCGAAGTCATTTCGAGAAATTGACGTTTTAAGTTTCTGCTTCCAAATTCAAACGGATGTATCTTCGCCAATAATTGTCAGAAGTTAGAATTTCTTTCAACATTATGAAGCCCTTTTTATATATTTTGACTCTGCATCAAAAGCTGAAAATATGTAGTCTCGAAGTCATTTCGAGAAATTTACGTTTTAAGTTTCGGTTTCCAAATTCAAACGGATGTATCTTCGCCAATAAGAAGAAGTTAGAATTTCTTTCAACATTATGAAGTCCTTTTTATATATTTTGATTCTGCATCAAAAGCTGAAAATATGTAGTCTCGAAGTCATTTCGCGAAATTGACGTTTTAAGTTTCTGTTTCCAAATTCAAACGGATGTATCTTCGCCAATAATTGTCAGAAGTTAGAATTTCTTTCAACATTATGAAGCCCTTTTTATATATTTTGACTGTGCATCAAAAGCTGAAAATATGTAGTCTCGAAGTCATTTCGAGAAATTGACGTTTTAAGTTTCTGTTTCCAAATTCAAACGGATGTATCTTCGCCAATAATTGTCAGAAGTTAGAATTTCTTGCAACATTATGAAGCCCTTTTTATATATTTTGACTCTGCATAAAAAGCTGAAAATATGTAGTCTCGAAGTCATTTCGAGAAATTGACGTTTTAAGTTTCTGCTTCCAAATTCAAACGGATGTATCTTCGCCAATAATTGTCAGAAGTTAGAATTTCTTTCAACATTATGAAGCCCTTTTTATATATTTTGACTCTGCATCAAAAGCTGAAAATATGTAGTCTCGAAGTCATTTCGAGAAATTTACGTTTTAAGTTTCGGTTTCCAAATTCAAACGGATGTATCTTCGCCAATAAGAAGAAGTTAGAATTTCTTTCAACATTATGAAGTCCTTTTTATATATTTTGATTCTGCATCAAAAGCTGAAAATATGTAGTCTCGAAGTCATTTCGCGAAATTGACGTTTTAAGTTTCTGTTTCCAAATTCAAACGGATGTATCTTCGCCAATAATTGTCAGAAGTTAGAATTTCTTTCAACATTATGAAGCCCTTTTTATATATTTTGACTGTGCATCAAAAGCTGAAAATATGTAGTCTCGAAGTCATTTCGAGAAATTGACGTTTTAAGTTTCTGTTTCCAAATTCAAACGGATGTATCTTCGCCAATAATTGTCAGAAGTTAGAATTTCTTTCAACATTATGAAGCCTTTTTTATATATTTTGACTCTGCTTCAAAAGCTGAAAATATGTAGTCTCGAAGTCATTTCGAGAAATTGACGTTTTAAGTTTGTGTTTCCAAATTCAAACGGATGTATCTTCGCCAATAATTGTCAAAAGTTAGAATTTCTTGCAACATTATGAACCTTTTTTTATATATTTTGATTCTGCATCAAAAGCTGAAAATATGTAGTCTCGAAGTCATTTCGAGATATTGGCGTTTTAAGTTTATTTTCCCAAATTCAAACGGATGTATCTTCGCCAATAATTGTCAGAAGTTAGAATTTCTTTCAACATTATGAAGCCCTTTTTATATATTTTGATTCTGCATCAAAAGCTGAAAATATGTAGTCTCGAAGTCATTTCGCGAAATTGACGTTTTAAGTTTCTGTTTCCAAATTCAAATGGATGTATCTTCGCCAATAATTGTCAGAAGTTAGAATTTCTTTCAACATTATGAAGCCCTTTTTATATATTTTGACAGTGCATCAAAAGCTGAAAATATGTAGTCTCGAAGTCATTTCGCGAAATTGACGTTTTAAGTTTCTGTTTCCAAATTCAAACGGATGTATCTTCGCCAATAATTGTCAGAAGTTAGAATTTCTTTCAACATTATGAAGCCCTTTTTATATATTTTGACTGTGCATCAAAAGCTGAAAATATGTAGTCTCGAAGTCATTTCGAGAAATTGACGTTTTAAGTTTCTGTTTCCAAATTCAAACGGATGTATCTTCGCCAATAATTGTCAGAAGTTAGAATTTCTTGCAACATTATGAAGCCCTTTTTATATATTTTGACTCTGCATCAAAAGCTGAAAATATGTAGTCTCGAAGTCATTTCGAGAAATTGACGTTTTAAGTTTCTGTTTCCAAATTCAAACGGATGTATCTTCGCCAATAATTGTCAGAAGTTAGAATTTCTTTCAACATTATGAAGCCCTTTTTATATATTTTGACTGTGCATCAAAAGCTGAAAATATGTAGTCTCGAAGTCATTTCGAGAAATTGACGTTTTAAGTTTCTGTTTCCAAATTCAAACGGATGTATCTTCGCCAATAATTGTCAGAAGTTAGAATTTCTTTCAACATTATGAAGCCTTTTTTATATATTTTGACTCTGCTTCAAAAGTTGAAAATATGTAGTCTCGAAGTCATTTCGAGAAATTAACGTTTTAAGTTTCTGTTTCCAAATTCAAACGGATGTATCTTCGCCAATAATTGTCAAAAGTTAGAATTTCTTGCAACATTATGAACCTTTTTTTATATATTTTGATTCTGCATCAAAAGCTGAAAATATGTAGTCTCGAAGTCATTTCGAGATATTGGCGTTTTAAGTTTATTTTCCCAAATTCAAACGGATGTATCTTCGCCAATAATTGTCAGAAGTCAGAATTTCTTTCAACATTATGAAGCCCTTTTTATATATTTTGACTCTGCATCAAAAGCTGAAAATATGTAGTCGCGAAGTCATTTCGAGAAATTGACGGTTTAAGTTTCTGTTTCCAAATTCAAACGGATGTATCTTCGCCAATAATTGTCAGAAGTTAGAATTTCTTTCAACATTATGAAGCCCTTTTTATATATTTTGACTATGCATCAAAAGCTGAAAATATGTAGTCTCGAAGTCATTTCGAGAAATTGACGTTTTAAGTTTCTGTTTCCAAATTCAAACGGATGTATCTTCGCCAATAATTGTCAGAAGTTAGAATTTCTTTCAACATTATGAAGCCCTTTTTATATATTTTGACTATGCATCAAAAGCTCAAAATATGTAGTCTCGAAGTCATTTCGAGATATTGGCGTTTTAAGTTTATTTTCCCAAATTCAAACGGATGTATCTTCGCCAATAATTGTCAGAAGTCATAATTTCTTTCAACATTATGAAGCCCTTTTTATATATTTTGATTCTGCATCAAAAGCTGAAAATATGTAGTCTCGAAGTCATTTCGAGAAATTGACGTTTTAAGTTTCTGTTTCCAAATTCAAACGGATGTATCTTCGCCAATAATTGTCAGAAGTTAGAATTTCTTTCAACATTATGAAGCCCTTTTTTTATATTTTGACTATGCATCAAAAGCTGAAAATATGTAGTCTCGAAGTCATTTCGAGAAATTGACGTTTTAAGTTTCTGTTTCCAAATTCAAACGGATGTATCTTTGCCAATAATTGTCAGAAGTCAGAATTTCTTTCAACATTATGAAGCCCTTTTTATATATTTTGACTCTGCATCAAAAGCTGAAAATATGTAGTCTCGAAGTCATTTCGAGAAATTGACGTTTTAAGTTTCTGCTTCCAAATTCAAACGGATGTATCTTCGCCAATAATTGTCAGAAGTAAGAATTTCTTTCAACATTATGAAGCCCTTTTTATATATTTTGATTCTGCATCAAAATCTGAAAATATGTAGTCGCGAAGTCATTTCGAGAAATTGACGTTTTAAGTTTCTGTTTCCAAATTCAAACGGATGTATCTTCGCCAATAATTGTCAGAAGTCAGAATTTCTTTCAACATTATGAAACCCTTTTTATATATTTTGATTCTGCATCAAAAGCTGAAAATATGTAGTCTCGAAGTCATTTCGAGAAATTGACGTTTTAAGTTTCTGTTTCCAAATTCAAACGGATGTATCTTCGCCAATAATTGTCAGAAGTTAGAATTTCTTTCAACATTATGAAGCCCTTTTCATATATTTTGACTCTGCATCAAAAGCTGAAAATATGTAGTCTCGAAGTCATTTCGAGAAATTGACGTTTTAAGTTTCTGTTTCCAAATTCAAACGGATGTATCTTCGCCAATAATTGTCAGAAGTTAGAATTTCTTTCAACATTATGAACCCCTTTTTATATATATTAACTATGCATCAAAAGCTGAAAATATGTAGTCTCGAAGTCATTTCGAGATACTGGCGTTTTAAGTTTATTTTCCCAAATTCAAACGGATGTATCTTCGCCAATAATTGTCAGAAGTCATAATTTCTTTCAACATTATGAAGCCCTTTTTATATATTTTGATTCTGCATCAAAAGCTGAAAATATGTAGTCGCGAAGTCATTTCGAGAAATTGACGTTTTAAGTTTCTGTTTCCAAATTCAAACGGATGTATCTTCGCCAATAATTGTCAGAAGTTAGAATTTCTTTCAACATTATGAAGCCCTTTTTATATATTTTGATTCTGCATGAAAAGCTGAAAATATGTAGTCGCGAAGTCATTTCGAGAAAATGACGTTTTAAGTTTCTGTTTCCAAATCAAACGGATGTATCTTCGCCAATAATTGTCAGAAGTTAGAATTTCTTTCAACATTATGAAGCCCTTTTTATATATTTTGACTCTGCATCAAAAGCTGAAAATATGTAGTCGCGAAAGTCATTTCGAGAAATTGACGTTTTTAGTTTCGGTTCCAAATTCAAACGGATGTATCTTCGCCAATAATGTCAGAAGTCAGAATTTCTTCAACATTATGAACCCTTTTATATATTTTGATTCTGCATCAAAAGCTGAAAATATGTAGTCTCGAAGTCATTCGAGATATTGGCGGGTTCAAGTTTCTGTTTCCAATTCAAACGGATGTATCTTCGCCAATAATTGTCAGAAGTTTAGAATTTCTTTCAACATTATGAAGCCCTTTTTATATATTTTGACTCTGCATAAAAAGCTGAAAATATGTAGTCTCGAAGTCATTTCGAGAAATTGACGTTTTAAGTTTCTGCTTCCAAATTCAAACGGATGTATCTTCGCCAATAATTGTCAGAAGTTAGAATTTCTTTCAACATTATGAAGCCCTTTTTATATATTTTGACCCTGCATCAAAAGCTGAAAATATGTAGTCTCGAAGTCATTTCGAGAAATTTACGTTTTAAGTTTCGGTTTCCAAATTCAAACGGATGTATCTTCGCCAATAATTGGCAGAAGTCAGAATTTCTTTCAACATTATGAAGCCCTTTTTATATATTCTGACTCTGCATCAAAAGCTGCAAATATGTAGTCTCGAAGTCATTTCGCGAAATTGACGTTTTAAGTTTCTGTTTCCAAATTCAAACGGATGTTTCTTCGCCAATAATTGTCAGAAGTTAGAATTTCTTTCAACATTATGAAGCCCTTTTTATATATTTTGACTCTGCATCAAAAGCTGAAAATATGTAGTCTGGAAGTCATTTCGCGAAATTGACGTTTTAAGTTTCTGTTTCCAAATTCAAATGGATGTATCTTCGCCAATAATTGTCAGAAGTTAGGATTTCTTTCAACATTATGAAGCCCTTTTTATATATTTTGATTCTGCATCAAAAGCTGCAAATATGTAGTCTCGAAGTCATTTCGCGAAATTGACGTTTTAAGTTTCTGTTTCCAAATTCAAATGGATGTATCTTCGCCAATAATTTTCAGAAGTTAGAATTTCTTTCAAAATTATGAAGCCCTTTTTATATATTTTGATTCTGCATCAAAAGCTGAAAATATGTAGTCTCGAAGTCATTTCGAGAAATTGACGTTTTAAGTTTCTGTTTCCAAATTCAAACGGATGTATCTTCGCCAATAATTGTCAGAAGTTAGAATTTCTTTCAACATTATGAAGCCCTTTTTATATATTTTGACTGTGCATCAAAAGCTGAAAATATGTAGTCTCGAAGTCATTTCGAGAAATTGACGTTTTAAGTTTCTGTTTCCAAATTCAAACGGATGTATCTTCGCCAATAATTGTCAGAAGTTAGAATTTCTTTCAACATTATGAAGCCTTTTTTATATATTTTGACTCTGCATCAAAAGCTGAAAATATGTAGTCTCGAAGTCATTTCGAGAAATTGACGTTTTAAGTTTGTGTTTCCAAATTCAAACGGATGTATCTTCGCCAATAATTGTCAAAAGTTAGAATTTCTTGCAACATTATGAACCTTTTTTTTATATATTTTGATTCTGCATCAAAAGCTGAAAATATGTAGTCTCGAAGTCATTTCGAGATATTGGCGTTTTAAGTTTATTTTCCCAAATTCAAACGGATGTATCTTCGCCAATAATTGTCAGAAGTCAGAATTTCTTTCAACATTATGAAGCCCTTTTTATATATTTTGACTCTGCATCAAAAGCTGAAAATATGTAGTCTTGAAGTCATTTCGAGAAATCGACGTTTTAAGTTTCTGTTTCCAAATTCAAACGGATGTATCTTCGCCAATAATTGTCAGAAGTTAGAATTTCTTTCAACATTATGAAGCCCTTTTTATATATTTTGACTCTGCATCAAAAGCTGAAAATATGTAGTCTCGAAGTCATTTCGAGAAATTTACGTTTTAAGTTTCGGTTTCCAAATTCAAACGGATGTATCTTCGCCAATAAGAAGAAGTTAGAATTTCTTTTAACATTATGAAGCCCTTTTTATATATTTTGATTCTGCATCAAAAGCTGAAAATATGTAGTCTCGAAGTCATTTCGCGAAATTGACGTTTTAAGTTTCTGTTTCCAAATTCAAACGGATGTATCTTCGCCAATAATTGTCAGAAGTTAGAATTTCTTTCAACATTATGAAGCCCTTTTTATATATTTTGACTATGCATCAAAAGCTGAAAATATATAGTCTCGAAGTCATTTCGAGAAATTGACGTTTTAAGTTTCTGTTTCCAAATTCAAACGGATGTATCTTCGCCAATAATTGTCAGAAGTTAGAATTTCTTTCAACATTATGAAGCCCTTTTTATATATTTTGACTCTGCTTCAAAAGCTGAAAATATGTAGTCTCGAAGTCATTTCGAGAAATTGACGTTTTAAGTTTCTGTTTCCAAATTCAAACCGATGTATCTTCGCCAATAATTGTCAAAAGTTAGAATTTCTTGCAACATTATGAACCTTTTTTTATATATTTTGATTCTGCATCAAAAGCTGAAAATATGTAGTCTCGAAGTCATTTCGAGATATTGGCGTTTTAAGTTTATTTTCCCAAATTCAAACGGATGTATCTTCGCCAATAATTGTCAGAAGTTAGAATTTCTTTCAACATTATGAAGCCCTTTTTATATATTTTGACTCTGCATCAAAAGCTGAAAATATGTAGTCTCGAAGTCATTTCGAGAAATTGACGGTTTAAGTTTCTGTTTCCAAATTCAAACGGATGTATCTTCGCCAATAATTGTCAGAAGTTAGAATTTCTTTCAACATTATGAAGCCCTTTTTATATATTTTGACTATGCATCAAAAGCTGAAAATATGTAGTCTCGAAGTCATTTCGAGAAATTGACGTTTTAAGTTTCTGTTTCCAAATTCAAACGGATGTATCTTCGCCAATAATTGTCAGAAGTTAGAATTTCTTTCAACATTATGAAGCCCTTTTTATATATTTTGACTATGCATCAAAAGCTCAAAATATGTAGTCTCGAAGTCATTTCGAGATATTGGCGTTTTAAGTTTATTTTCCCAAATTCAAACGGATGTATCTTCGCCAATAATTGTCAGAAGTCATAATTTCTTTCAACATTATGAAGCCCTTTTTATATATTTTTATTCTGCATCAAAAGCTGAAAACATGTAGTCTCGAAGTCATTTCGAGAAATTGACGTTTTAAGTTTCGGTTTCCAAATTCAAACGGATGTATCTTCGCCAATAATTGTCAGAAGTTAGAATTTCTTTCAACATTATGAACCCCTTTTTATATATTTTGACTCTGCTTCAAAAGCTGAAAATATGTAGTCTCGAAGTCATTTCGAGAAATTTACGTTTTAAGTTTCTGTTTCCAAATTCAAACGGATGTATCTTCGCCAATAATTGTCAGAAGTCAGAATTTCTTTCAACAATATGAAGCCCTTTTTATATATTTTGACTATGCATCAAAAGCTGAAAATATGTAGTCTCGAAGTCATTTCGAGAAATCGACGTTTTAAGTCTCTGTTTCCAAATTCAAACGGATGTATCTTCGCCAATAATTGTCAGAAGTTAGAATTTCCTTCAACATTATGAAGCCCTTTTTATATATTTTGACTCTGCATCAAAAGCTGAAAATATGTAGTCTCGAAGTCATTTCGAGAAATTTACGTTTTAAGTTTCGGTTTCCAAATTCAAACGGATGTATCTTCGCCAATAATTGTCAGAAGTTAGAATTTCTTTCAACATTATGAACCCCTTTTTATATATTTTGATTCTGCATCAAAAGCTGAAAATATGTAGTCTCGAAGTCATTTCGAGATATTGGCGTTTTAAGTTTCTGCTTCCAAATTCAAACGGATGTATCTTCGCCAATAATTGTCAGAAGTTAGAATTTCTTTCAACATTATGAAACCCTTTTTATATATTTTGACTCTGCATAAAAAGCTGAAAATATGTAGTCTCGAAGTCATTTCGAGAAATTGACGTTTTAAGTTTCTGCTTCCAAATTCAAACGGATGTATCTTCGCCAATAAGAAGAAGTTAGAATTTCTTTCAACATTATGAAGCCCTTTTTATATATTTTGACTCTGCATCAAAAGCTGAAAATATGTAGTCTCGAAGTCATTTCGAGAAATTTACGTTTTAAGTTTCGGTTTCCAAATTCAAACGGATGTATCTTCGCCAATAAGAAGAAGTTAGAATTTCTTTCAACATTATGAAGCCCTTTTTATATATTTTGATTCTGCATCAAAAGCTGAAAATATGTAGTCTCGAACTCATTTCGCGAAATTGACGTTTTAAGTTTCTGTTTCCAAATTCAAACGGATGTATCTTCGCCAATAATTGTCAGAAGTCAGAATTTCTTGCAACATTATGAACCCCTTTTTATATATTTTGATTCTGCATCAAAAGCTGAAAATTTGTAGTCTCGAAGTCATTTCGAGAAATTGACGTTTTAAGTTTCTGTTTCCAAATTCAAACGGATGTATCTTCGCCAATAATTGTCAGAAGTTAGGATTTCTTTCAACATTATGAAGCCCTTTTTATATATTTTGATTCTGCATCAAAAGCTGAAAATATGTAGTCTCGAAGTCATTTCGAGAAATTGACGTTTAAAGTTTCTGTTTCCAAATTCAAACGGATGTATCTTCGCCAATAATTGTCAGAAGTTAGAATTTCTTTCAAAATTATGAAGCCCTTTTTATATATTTTGATTCTGCATCAAAAGCTGAAAATATGTAGTCTCGAAGTCATTTCGAGAAATTGACGTTTTAAGTTTCTGTTTCCAAATTCAAACGGATGTATCTTCGCCAATAATTGTCAGAAGTCAGAATTTCTTTCAACATTATGAAGCCCTTTTTATATATTTTGACTCTGCATCAAAAGCTGAAAATATGTAGTCTCGAAGTCATTTCGAGAAATTGACGTTTTAAGTTTCTGTTTCCAAATTCAAACGGATGTATCTTCGCCAATAATTGTCAGAAGTTAGAATTTCTTTCAACATTATGAAGCCTTTTTTATATATTTTGACTCTGCTTCAAAAGCTGAAAATATGTAGTCTCGAAGTCATTTCGAGAAATTGACGTTTTAAGTTTGTGTTTCCAAATTCAAACGGATGTATCTTCGCCAATAATTGTCAAAAGTTAGAATTTCTTGCAACATTATGAACCCTTTTTTTATATATTTTGATTCTGCATCAAAAGCTGAAAATATGTAGTCTCGAAGTCATTTCGAGATATTGGCGTTTTAAGTTTATTTTCCCAAATTCAAACGGATGTATCTTCGCCAATAATTGTCAGAAGTCAGAATTTCTTTCAACATTATGAAGCCCTTTTTATATATTTTGACTCTGCATCAAAAGCTGAAAATATGTAGTCTTGAAGTCATTTCGAGAAATCGACGTTTTAAGTTTCTGTTTCCAAATTCAAACGGATGTATCTTCGCCAATAATTGTCAGAAGTTAGAATTTCTTTCAACATTATGAAGCCCTTTTTATATATTTTGACTGTGCATCAAAAGCTGAAAATATGTAGTCTCGAAGTCATTTCGAGAAATTTACGTTTTAAGTTTCGGTTTCCAAATTCAAACGGATGTATCTTCGCCAATAATTGTAAGAAGTTAGAATTTCTTTCAACATTATGAAGCCCTTTTTATATATTTTGATTCTGCATCAAAAGCTGAAAATATGTAGTCTCGAAGTCATTTCGAGAAATTGACGTTTTAAGTTTCTGTTTCCAAATTCAAACGGATGTATCTTCGCCAATAATTGTCAGAAGTTAGAATTTCTTTCAACATTATGAAGCCCTTTTTATATATTTTGACTATGCATCAAAAGCTGAAAATATGTAGTCTCGAAGTCATTTCGAGAAATTGACGTTTTAAGTTTCTGTTTCCAAATTCAAACGGATGTATCTTCGCCAATAATTGTCAGAAGTTAGAATTTCTTTCAACATTATGAAGCCCTTTTTATATATTTTGACTCTGCTTCAAAAGCTGAAAATATGTAGTCTCGAAGTCATTTCGAGAAATTGACGTTTTAAGTTTCTGTTTCCAAATTCAAACGGATGTATCTTCGCCAATAATTGTCAAAAGTTAGAATTTCTTTCAACATTATGAAGCCCTTTTTATATATTTTGATTCTGCATCAAAAGCTGAAAATATGTAGTCTCGAAGTCATTTCGAGAAATTGACGTTTTAAGTTTCTGTTTCCAAATTCAAACGGATGTATCTTCGCCAATAATTGTCAGAAGTCAGAATTTCTTTCAACATTATGAAGCCCTTTTTATATATTTTGACTCTGCATCAAAAGCTGAAAATATGTAGTCGCGAAGTCATTTCGAGAAATCGACGTTTTAAGTTTCTGTTTCCAAATTCAAACGGATGTATCTTCGCCAATAATTGTCAGAAGTTAGAATTTCTTTCAACATTATGAAGCCCTTTTTTATATATTTTGATTCTGCATCAAAAGCTGAAAATATGTAGTCTCGAAGTCATTTCGAGAAATTGACGTTTTAAGTTTCTTTTTTCCAAATTCAAACGGATGTATCTTCGCCAATAATTGTCAGAAGTTAGAATTTCTTTCAACATTATGAAGCCCTTTTTATATATTTTGACTCTGCATCAAAAGCTCAAAATATGTAGTCTCGAAGTCATTTCGAGATATTGACGTTTTAAGTTTCTTTTTCCAAATTCAAACGGATGTATCTTCGCCAATAATTGTCAGAAGTCAGAATTTCTTTCAACATTATGAAGCCCTTTTTATATATTTTTATTCTGCATCAAAAGCTGAAAATATGTAGTCTCGAAGTCATTTCGAGAAATTGACGTTTTAAGTTTCTGTTTCCAAATTCAAACGGATGTATCTTCGCCAATAATTGTCAGAAGTTAGAATTTCTTTCAACATTATGAAGCCCTTTTTATATATTTTGACTCTGCATCAAAAGCTGAAAATATGTAGTCTCGAAGTCATTTCGAGAAATTGACGTTTTAAGTTTCTGTTTCCAAATTCAAACGGATGTATCTTTGCCAATAATTGTCAGAAGTCAGAATTTCTTTCAACATTATGAAGCCCTTTTTATATATTTTGACTCTGCATCAAAAGCTGAAAATATGTAGTCTCGAAGTCATTTCGAGAAATTGACGTTTTAAGTTTCTGTTTCCAAATTCAAACGGATGTATCTTCGCCAATAATTGTCAGAAGTTAGAATTTCTTTCAACATTATGAACCCCTTTTTATATATTTTGACTCTGCATCAAAAGCTGAAAATATGTAGTCTCGAAGTCATTTCGAGAAATTTACGTTTTAAGTTTCTGTTTCCAAATTCAAACGGATGTATCTTCGCCAATAATTGTCAGAAGTTAGAATTTCTTTCAACATTATGAAGCCCTTTTTATATATTTTGATTCTGCATCAAAAGCTGAAAATATGTAGTCTCGAAGTCATTTCGAGAAATTGACGTTTTAAGTTTCTGTTTCCAAATTCAAACGGATGTATCTTCGCCAATAATTGTCAGAAGTTAGAATTTCTTTCAACATTATGAAGCCCTTTTTATATATTTTGACTCTGCATCAAAAGCTGAAAATATGTAGTCTCGAAGTCATTTCGAGAAATTGACGTTTTAAGTTTCTGTTTCCAAATTCAAACGGATGTATCTTCGCCAATAATTGTCAGAAGTTAGAATTTCTTTCAACATTATGAAGCCCTTTTTATATATTTTGACTCTGCATCAAAAGCTGAAAATATGTAGTCTCGAAGTCATTTCGAGAAATTGACGTTTTAAGTTTCTGTTTCCAAATTCAAACGGATGTATCTTCGCCAATAATTGTCAGAAGTTAGAATTTCTTTCAACATTATGAAGCCCTTTTTATATATTTTGATTCTGCATCAAAAGCTGAAAATATGTAGTCTCGAAGTCATTTCGCGAAATTGACGTTTTAAGTTTCTGTTTCCAAATTCAAACGGATGTATCTTCGCCAATAATTGTCAGAAGTTAGAATTTCTTTCAACATTATGAAGCCCTTTTTATATATTTTGACTCTGCATCAAAAGCTGAAAATATGTAGTCTCGAAGTCATTTCGAGATATTGGCGTTTTAAGTTTCTGTTTCCAAATTCAAACGGATGTATCTTCGCCAATAATTGTCAGAAGTTAGAATTTCTTTCAACATTATGAAGCCCTTTTTATATATTTTGACTCTGCATCAAAAGCTGAAAATATGTAGTCTCGAAGTCATTTCGAGAAATTGACGTTTTAAGTTTCTGTTTCCAAATTCAAACGGATGTATCTTCGCCAATAATTGTCAGAAGTTAGAATTTCTTTCAACATTATGAAGCCCTTTTTATATATTTTGACTCTGCATCAAAAGCTGAAAATATGTAGTCTCGAAGTCATTTCGAGAAATTTACGTTTTAAGTTTCGGTTTCCAAATTCAAACGGATGTATCTTCGCCAATAATTGTCAGAAGTTAGAATTTCTTTCAACATTATGAAGCCCTTTTTATATATTTTGATTCTGCATCAAAAGCTGAAAATATGTAGTCTCGAAGTCATTTCGAGAAATTGACGTTTTAAGTTTCTGTTTCCAAATTCAAACGGATGTATCTTCGCCAATAATTGTCAGAAGTTAGAATTTCTTTCAACATTATGAAGCCCTTTTTATATATTTTGACTGTGCATCAAAAGCTGAAAATATGTAGTCTCGAAGTCATTTCGAGAAATTGACGTTTTAAGTTTCTGTTTCCAAATTCAAACGGATGTATCTTCGCCAATAATTGTCAGAAGTTAGAATTTCTTTCAACATTATGAACCTTTTTTTATATATTTTGATTCTGCATCAAAAGCTGAAAATATGTAGTCTCGAAGTCATTTCGAGATATTGGCGTTTTAAGTTTATTTTCCCAAATTCAAACGGATGTATCTTCGCCAATAATTGTCAGAAGTTAGAATTTCTTTCAACATTATGAAGCCCTTTTTATATATTTTGACTCTGCATCAAAAGCTGAAAATATGTAGTCTCGAAGTCATTTCGAGAAATTGACGGTTTAAGTTTCTGTTTCCAAATTCAAACGGATGTATCTTCGCCAATAATTGTCAGAAGTTAGAATTTCTTTCAACATTATGAAGCCCTTTTTATATATTTTGACTATGCATCAAAAGCTGAAAATATGTAGTCTCGAAGTCATTTCGAGAAATTGACGTTTTAAGTTTCTGTTTCCAAATTCAAACGGATGTATCTTCGCCAATAATTGTCAGAAGTTAGAATTTCTTTCAACATTATGAAGCCCTTTTTATATATTTTGACTATGCATCAAAAGCTCAAAATATGTAGTCTCGAAGTCATTTCGAGATATTGGCGTTTTAAGTTTATTTTCCCAAATTCAAACGGATGTATCTTCGCCAATAATTGTCAGAAGTCATAATTTCTTTCAACATTATGAAGCCCTTTTTATATATTTTTATTCTGCATCAAAAGCTGAAAATATGTAGTCTCGAAGTCATTTCGAGAAATTGACGTTTTAAGTTTCGGTTTCCAAATTCAAACGGATGTATCTTCGCCAATAATTGTCAGAAGTTAGAATTTCTTTCAACATTATGAAGCCCTTTTTATATATTTTGATTCTGCATCAAAAGCTGAAAATATGTAATCTCGAAGTCATTTCGAGAAATTTACGTTTTAAGTTTCTGTTTCCAAATTCAAACGGATGTATCTTCGCCAATAATTGTCAGAAGTCATAATTTCTTTCAACATTATGAAGCCCTTTTTATATATTTTTATTCTGCATCAAAAGCTGAAAATATGTAGTCGCGAAGTCATTTCGAGAAATTGACGTTTTAAGTTTCTGCTTCCAAATTCAAACGGATGTATCTTCGCCAATAATTGTCAGAAGTTAGAATTTCTTTCAACATTATGAACCCCTTTTTATATATTTTGACTCTGCATCAAAAGCTGAAAATATGTAGTCTCGAAGTCATTTCGAGAAATTGACGTTTTAAGTTTCGGTTTCCAAATTCAAACGGATGTATCTTCGCCAATAATTGTCAGAAGTTAGAATTTCTTTCAACATTATGAAGCCCTTTTTATATATTTTGACTCTGCATCAA
This sequence comes from Drosophila grimshawi, assembly GCF_018153295.1. Taxonomy (NCBI): domain Eukaryota; kingdom Metazoa; phylum Arthropoda; class Insecta; order Diptera; family Drosophilidae; genus Drosophila; species Drosophila grimshawi. The sequence goes on from NW_025062869.1 coordinate 115,128, forward strand.
AAGCTGAAAATATGTAGTCGCGAAGTCATTTCGAGAAATTTACGTTTTAAGTTTCGGTTTCCAAATTCAAACGGATGTATCTTCGCCAATAATTGTCAGAAGTTAGAATTTCTTTCAACATTATGAAGCCCTTTTTATATATTTTGATTCTGCATCAAAAGCTGAAAATATGTAGTCTCGAAGTCATTTCGCGAAATTGACGTTTTAAGTTTCTGTTTCCAAATTCAAACGGATGTATCTTCGCCAATCATTGTCAGAAGTTAGAATTTCTTTCAACATTATGAAGCCCTTTTTATATATTTTGACTGTGCATCAAAAGCTGAAAATATGTAGTCTCGAAGTCATTTCGAGAAATTGACGTTTTAAGTTTCTGTTTCCAAATTCAAACGGATGTATCTTCGCCAACAATTGTCAGAAGTTAGAATTTCTTTCAACATTATGAAGCCTTTTTTATATATTTTGACTCTGCTTCAAAAGCTGAAAATATGTAGTCTCGAAGTCATTTCGAGAAATTGACGTTTTAAGTTTCTGTTTCCAAATTCAAACGGATGTATCTTCGCCAATAATTGTCAGAAGTTAGAATTTCTTTCAACATTATGAAGCCCTTTTTATATATTTTGACTGTGCATCAAAAGCTGAAAATATGTAGTCGCGAAGTCATTTCGAGAAATTGACGTTTTAAGTTTCTGTTTCCAAATTCAAACGGATGTATCTTCGCCAATAATTGTCAGAAGTTAGAATTTCTTGCAACATTATGAACCCCTTTTTATATATTTTGATTCTGCATCAAAAGCTGAAAATATGTAGTCTCGAAGTCATTTCGAGATATTGGCGTTTTAAGTTTATTTTCCCAAATTCAAACGGATGTATCTTCGCCAATAATTGTCAGAAGTCAGAATTTCTTTCAACATTATGAAGCCCTTTTTATATATTTTGACTCTGCATCAAAAGCTGAAAATATGTAGTCTCGAAGTCATTTCGAGATATTGGCGTTTTAAGTTTATTTTCCCAAATTCAAACGGATGTATCTTCGCCAATAATTGTCAGAAGTTAGAATTTCTTTCAACATTATGAAGCCCTTTTTATATATTTTGACTCTGCATAAAAAGCTGAAAATATGTAGTCTCGAAGTCATTTCGAGAAATTGACGTTTTAAGTTTCTGTTTCCAAATTCAAACGGATGTATCTTCGCCAATAATTGTCAGAAGTTAGAATTTCTTTCAACATTATGAAGCCCTTTTTTATATATTTTGACTCTGCATCAAAAGCTGAAAATATGTAGTCTCGAAGTCATTTCGAGAAATTTACGTTTTAAGTTTCGGTTTCCAAATTCAAACGGATGTATCTTCGCCAATAATTGAAGAAGTTAGAATTTCTTTCAACATTATGAAGCCCTTTTTATATATTTTGATTCTGCATCAAAAGCTGAAAATATGTAGTCTCGAAGTCATTTCGCGAAATTGACGTTTTAAGTTTCTGTTTCCAAATTCAAACGGATGTATCTTCGCCAATAATTGTCAGAAGTTAGAATTTCTTTCAACATTATGAAGCCCTTTTTATATATTTTGACTGTGCATCAAAAGCTGAAAATATGTAGTCTCGAAGTCATTTCGAGAAATTGACGTTTTAAGTTTCTGTTTCCAAATTCAAACGGATGTATCTTCGCCAATAATTGTCAGAAGTTAGAATTTCTTTCAACATTATGAAGCCTTTTTTATATATTTTGACTCTGATTCAAAAGCTGAAAATATGTAGTCGCGAAAGTCATTTCGAGAAATTGACGTTTTAAGTTTCTGTTTCCAAATTCAAACGGGATGTATCTTCGCCAATAATTGTCAGAAGTTAGAATTTCTTTCAACATTATGAACCCCCTTTTTATATATTTTGATTCTGCATCAAAAGCTGAAAATATGTAGTCTCGAAGTCATTTCGAGATATTGGCGTTTTAAGTTTCTGCTTCCAAATTCAAACGGATGTATCTTCGCCAATAATTGTCAGAAATTAGAATTTCTTTCAACATTATGAAGCCCTTTTTATATATTTTGATTCTGCATCAAAAGCTGAAAATATGTAGTCTCGAAGTCATTTCGAGAAATTGACGTTTTAAGTTTCTGCTTCCAAATTCAAACGGATGTATCTTCGCCAATAATTGTCAGAAGTTAGAATTTCTTTCAACATTATGAAGCCCTTTTTATATATTTTGACTCTGCATCAAAAGCTGAAAATATGTAGTCTCGAAGTCATTTCGAGAAATTTACGTTTTAAGTTTCGGTTTCCAAATTCAAACGGATGTATCTTCGCCAATAAGAAGAAGTTAGAATTTCTTTCAACATTATGAAGCCCTTTTTATATATTTTGATTGTGCATCAAAAGCTGAAAATATGTAGTCTCGAAGTCATTTCGCGAAATTGACGTTTTAAGTTTCTGTTTCCAAATTCAAACGGATGTTTCTTCGCCAATAATTGTCAGAAGTTAGAATTTCTTTCAACATTATGAAGCCCTTTTTATATATTTTGACTATGCATCAAAAGCTGAAAATATGTAGTCTCGAAGTCATTTCGAGAAATTGACGTTTTAAGTTTCTGTTTCCAAATTCAAACGGATGTATCTTCGCCAATAATTGTCAGAAGTTAGAATTTCTTTCAACATTATGAAGCCCTTTTTATATATTTTGATTCTGCATCAAAAGCTGAAAATATGTAGTCTCGAAGTCATTTCGCGAAATTGACGTTTTAAGTTTCTGTTTCCCAAATTCAAACGGATGTATCTTCGCCAATAATTGTCTGAAGTTAGAATTTCTTTCAAAATTATGAAGCCCTTTTTATATATTTTGATTCTGCATCAAAAAGCTGAAAATATGTAGTCTCGAAGTCATTTCGCGAAATTGACGTTTTAAGTTTCTGTTTCCAAATTCAAACGGATGTATCTTCGCCAATAATTGTCAGAAGTTAGAATTTCTTTCAACATTATGAAGCCCTTTTTATATATTTTGACTATGCATCAAAAGCTGAAAATATGTAGTCTCGAAGTCATTTCGAGAAATTGACGTTTTAAGTTTCTGTTTCCAAATTCAAACGGATGTATCTTCGCCAATAATTGTCAGAAGTTAGAATTTCTTTCAACATTATGAAGCCCTTTTTATATATTTTGACTATGCATCAAAAGCTCAAAATATGTAGTCTCGAAGTCATTTCGAGATATTGGCGTTTTAAGTTTATTTTCCCAAATTCAAACGGATGTATCTTCGCCAATAATTGTCAGAAGTCATAATTTCTTTCAACATTATGAAGCCCTTTTTATATATTTTTATTCTGCATCAAAAGCTGAAAATATGTAGTCTCGAAGTCATTTCGAGAAATTGACGTTTTAAGTTTCGGTTTCCAAATTCAAACGGATGTATCTTCGCCAATAATTGTCAGAAGTTAGAATTTCTTTCAACATTATGAAGCCCCTTTTTATATATTTTGACTCTGCTTCAAAAGCTGAAAATATGTAATCTCGAAGTCATTTCGATAAATTTACGTTTTAAGTTTCTGTTTCCAAATTCAAACGGATGTATCTTTGCCAATAATTGTCAGAAGTCAGAATTTCTTTCAACATTATGAAGCCCTTTTTATATATTTTGACTCTGCATCAAAAGCTGAAAATATGTAGTCTCGAAGTCATTTCGAGAAATTGACGTTTTAAGTTTCTGCTTCCAAATTCAAACGGATGTATCTTCGCCAATAATTGTCAGAAGTTAGAATTTCTTTCAACATTATGAAGCCCTTTTTATATATTTTGACTCTGCATCAAAAGCTGAAAATATGTAGTCTCGAAGTCATTTCGAGAAATTTACGTTTTAAGTTTCGGTTTCCAAATTCAAACGGATGTATCTTCGCCAATAATTGTCAGAAGTTAGAATTTCTTTCAACATTATGAAGCCCTTTTTATATATTTTGACTCTGCATCAAAAGCTGAAAATATGTAGTCTCGAAGTCATTTCGCGAAATTGACGTTTTAAGTTTCTGTTTCCAAATTCAAACGGATGTATCTTCGCCAATAATTGTCAGAAGTTAGAATTTCTTTCAACATTATGAAGCCCTTTTTATATATTTTGACTGTGCATCAAAAGCTGAAAATATGTAGTCTCGAAGTCATTTCGAGAAATTGACGTTTTAAGTTTCTGTTTCCAAATTCAAACGGATGTATCTTCGCCAATAATTGTCAGAAGTTAGAATTTCTTTCAACATTATGAAGCCCTTTTTATATATTTTGACTCTGCTTCAAAAGCTGAAAATATGTAGTCTCGAAGTCATTTCGAGAAATTGACGTTTTAAGTTTCTGTTTCCAAATTCAAACGGATGTATCTTCGCCAATAATTGTCAGAAGTTAGAATTTCTTTCAACATTATGAAGCCCTTTTTATATATTTTGACTCTGCATCAAAGCTGAAAATATGTAGTCGCGAAGTCATTTCGAGAAATTGACGTTTTAAGTTTCTGTTTCCAAATTCAAACGGATGTATCTTCGCCAATAATTGTCAGAAGTTAGAATTTCTTGCAACATTATGAACCCCTTTTTATATATTTTGATTCTGCATCAAAAGCTGAAAATATGTAGTCTCGAAGTCATTTCGAGATATTGGCGTTTTAAGTTTATTTTCCCAAATTCAAACGGATGTATCTTCGCCAATAATTGTCAGAAGTCAGAATTTCTTTCAACATTATGAAGCCCTTTTTATATATTTTGACTCTGCATCAAAAGCTGAAAATATGTAGTCTCGAAGTCATTTCGAGATATTGGCGTTTTAAGTTTATTTTCCCAAATTCAAACGGATGTATCTTCGCCAATAATTGTCAGAAGTTAGAATTTCTTTCAACATTATGAAGCCCTTTTTATATATTTTGACTCTGCATCAAAAGCTGAAAATATGTAGTCTCGAAGTCATTTCGAGAAATTGACGTTTTAAGTTTCTGCTTCCAAATTCAAACGGATGTGTCTTCGCCAATAATTGTCAGAAGTTAGAATTTCTTTCAACATTATGAAGCCCTTTTTATATATTTTGACTCTGCATCAAAAGCTGAAAATATGTAGTCTCGAAGTCATTTCGAGAAATTTACGTTTTAAGTTTCGGTTTTCCAAATTCAAACGGATGTATCTTCGCCAATATGGAAGAAGTTAGAATTTCTTTCAACATTATGAAGCCCTTTTTATATATTTTGATTCTGCATCAAAAGCTGAAAATATGTAGTCTCGAAGTCATTTCGCGAAATTGACGTTTTAAGTTTCTGTTTCCAAATTCAAACGGATGTATCTTCGCCAATAATTGTCAGAAGTTAGAATTTCTTTCAACATTATGAAGCCCTTTTTATATATTTTGACTCTGCATCAAAAGCTGAAAATATGTAGTCTCGAAGTCATTTCGAGAAATTGGCGTTTTAAGTTTCTGTTTCCAAATTCAAACGGATGTATCTTCGCCAATAATTGTCAGAAGTTAGAATTTCTTTCAACATTATGAAGCCCTTTTTATATATTTTGACTCTGCTTCAAAAGCTGAAAATATGTAGTCTCGAAGTCATTTCGAGAAATTGACGTTTTAAGTTTGTGTTTCCAAATTCAAACGGATGTATCTTCGCCAATAATTGTCAGAAGTTAGAATTTCTTGCAACATTATGAACCTTTTTTTTATATATTTTGATTCTGCATCAAAAGCTGAAAATATGTAGTCTCGAAGTCATTTCGAGATATTGGCGTTTTAAGTTTATTTTCCCAAATTCAAACGGATGTATCTTCGCCAATAATTGTCAGAAGTCAGAATTTCTTTCAACATTATGAAGCCCTTTTTATATATTTTGATTCTGCATCAAAAGCTGAAAATATGTAGTCTTGAAGTCATTTCGAGAAATCGACGTTTTAAGTTTCTGTTTCCAAATTCAAACGGATGTATCTTCGCCAATAATTGTCAGAAGTTAGAATTTCTTTCAACATTATGAAGCCCTTTTTATATATTTTGACTGTGCATCAAAAGCTGAAAATATGTAGTCTCGAAGTCATTTCGAGAAATTTACGTTTTTAAGTTTCGGTTTCCAAATTCAAACGGATGTATCTTCGCCAATAAGAAGAAGTTAGAATTTCTTTCAACATTATGAAGCCCTTTTTATATATTTTGATTCTGCATCAAAAGCTGAAAATATGTAGTCTCGAAGTCATTTCGCGAAATTAACGTTTTAAGTTTCTGTTTCCAAATTCAAACGGATGTATCTTCGCCAATAATTGTCAGAAGTTAGAATTTATTTCAACATTATGAAGCCCTTTTTATATATTTTGACTGTGCATCAAAAGCTGAAAATATGTAGTCTCGAAGTCATTTCGAGAAATTGACGTTTTAAGTTTCTGTTTCCAAATTCAAACGGATGTATCTTCGCCAATAATTGTCAGAAGTTAGAATTTCTTTCAACATTATGAAGCCCTTTTTATATATTTTGACTCTGCTTCAAAAGTTGAAAATATGTAGTCTCGAAGTCATTTCGAGAAATTGACGTTTTAAGTTTCTGTTTCCAAATTCAAACGGATGTATCTTCGCCAATAATTGTCAGAAGTTAGAATTTCTTGCAACATTATGAACCTTTTTTTTATATATTTTGATTCTGCATCAAAAGCTGAAAATATGTAGTCTCGAAGTCATTTCGAGATATTGGCGTTTTAAGTTTATTTTCCCAAATTCAAACGGATGTATCTTCGCCAATAATTGTCAGAAGTTAGAATTTCTTTCAACATTATGAAGCCCTTTTTATATATTTTGACTCTGCATCAAAAGCTGAAAATATGTAGTCTCGAAGTCATTTCGAGAAATTGACGGTTTAAGTTTCTGTTTCCAAATTCAAACGGATGTATCTTCGCCAATAATTGTCAGAAGTTAGAATTTCTTTCAACATTATGAAGCCCTTTTTATATATTTTGACTATGCATCAAAAGCTGAAAATATGTAGTCTCGAAGTCATTTCGAGAAATTGACGTTTTAAGTTTCTGTTTCCAAATTCAAACGGATGTATCTTCGCCAATAATTGTCAGAAGTTAGAATTTCTTTCAACATTATGAAGCCCTTTTTATATATTTTGACTATGCATCAAAAGCTCAAAATATGTAGTCTCGAAGTCATTTCGAGATATTGGCGTTGTAAGTTTATTTTCCCAAATTCAAACGGATGTATCTTCGCCAATAATTGTCAGAAGTCATAATTTCTTTCAACATTATGAAGCCCTTTTTATATATTTTTATTCTGCATCAAAAGCTGAAAATATGTAGTCTCGAAGTCATTTCGAGAAATTGACGTTTTAAGTTTCGGTTTCCAAATTCAAACGGATGTATCTTCGCCAATAATTGTCAGAAGTTAGAATTTCTTTCAACATTATGAAGCCCTTTTTTATATATTTTGACTCTGCTTCAAAAGCTGAAAATATGTAGTCTCGAAGTCATTTCGAGAAATTTACGTTTTAAGTTTCTGTTTCCAAATTCAAACGGATGTATCTTTGCTAATAATTGTCAAAAGTCAGAATTTCTTTCAACATTATGAAGCCCTTTTTATATATTTTGACTCTGCATCAAAAGCTGAAAATATGTAGTCGCGAAGTCATTTTGAGAAATT